>NC_084735.1:8671249-8726249 GCF_033978785.1 Entelurus aequoreus
AAATGGTAAACATTTCTCCAACTTGAGGGGCCGATGCCCCCTAAAATCCTGAAAGGGCCCCCTTGAACCCAGGTTGATATTTTTCAACTCCTCCCTTCTTTTTTGTTTTGTTTTACCTCATTGGGACCCCTGCTTAATGTCTTACTTGCATACTCAGCTCATTTTAAATGTAATTTTATTATCAAAAACAATGTTTACTAACACACGCAAAAGTACCAAACATTGGTACCGTTGAGTACCGGTATCGATTCCCAGATACCGGGAATCGGTACCGAATCGCTTCAGATGTGACTGGTACCCATCCATAAATGTAAGACTCAGCTTTTTCCAAAAATGAGCTAGTTTGATGCTAATAAACACTGCCATTGCTGTTCACATGCTACTGATTAGCATTAGCGATTCTACATGGCGATTTCAATACCTCCAAATTTGGCTTACAGTTCATATAATCTAATAGATAGAAACCATTGGTAAGTTTTCTTGCATTTTTGCATCTTTAAAAATGGTAAAAATCTTTTCAACTTCATGGGCCGATGCCCCCCAAAATCTTGAAAGGGCCCCCTTGAAGCCAGGTTGATATTTTTCAACTCCTCCCTTCTTCTTTTTTTTTTTGTTTTACCTCATTGGGATCCCTGCTTAATGTCATACTTGCATACTCAGCTCAAAAGTAATTTTATTATCAAAAACAATGTTTATTAACACACACAAAAGTACCAAACATTGGTACCGTTGAGTACCGGTATCGATTCCCAGATACCGGGGAATTGGTACCGCATCGCTTCAGATGTAACTGGTACCCATCCCTAAATGTAAGGCTCAGCTTTTTCAAAAATTAGCTAGCTTGATGCTAATACACGTAGCCATTGCTGTTCTGATTAGCATTAGCGATTCTACATGGCGATTTCAATACCTCCAAATTTGGCTTAAAGTTTATAGAATCTAATAGAGAGAAGCCATTGGTAAGTTTTCTTGCATTTTTGCAGAATTTGTATGTAGGAAATGTCTTCCAAAGCATCTTTAAAAATGGTCTAATCTCTTCAAGTCAAATCCAAAAAGGACCCCCTTGAACCCTGGTTGATATTTTTCAATTCCTCTTAATTTTTTTGGGCTCTACTTTTCCATAAATGAGCTACGATGCTAATATACATTGGCGTGGCTGTCGACGTGCTACTGTTTAGCATTAGCAATTTTACATGGCAATTTCAACACTTCTGAATTAGTTAATGAAAACCACAACTAAGAAGCACGTTACGATCAACCAGCTGGCGCATAATTCTGGTATCGATTCCCATGTCCTGGGATTAGGTACCGTGTCAGTGGAAATGTCCCGAACTACTACGCTGCATTTGTTTGCAGCTCTCTGAGTCCCGTTAAAGAGAGGAAGCAGCGAGTCAGCATAAAGAAGGGGTCACCAACGCGGTGCCCGCGGGCACCAGGTAGCCCGTAAGGACCAGATGAGTCGCCCGCTGGCCTGTTCTAAAAATAGCTCAAATAACTCACCAGTGAGCTGCCTCTATTTTTTGCATTGTATTTATTTACTAGCAAGCTGGTCTCGCTTTGCCCGACATTTTTAATTCTAAGAGAGACAAAACTCAAATAGAATTTGAAAATCCAAGAAAATATTTTAAAGACTTGGTCTTCACTTGTTCAAATTCATAATTTTTTTTACTTTGCTTCTTATAACTTTCAGAAAGACAATTTTTGAGAAAAAATACAACCTTAAAAATGATTTTAGGATTTTTAAACACATATACACTTTTAAATTCCTTCCTCTTCTTTCCTGACAATTTAAATCAATGTTCAAGTAAATTATTTTTTTTATTGTAAAGAATAATAAATACATTTTAATTTAATTCTTCATTTTAGCTTCTGTTTTTTCGACGAAGAATATTTGTGAAATATTTCTTCAAACTTATTATGATTAAAATTCAAAAAAAATATTCTGGCAAATCTAGAAAATCTGTAGAATCAAATTTAAATCTTATTTCAAAGTCTTTTGAATTTATTTTAAAATTTTTGTTCTGGAAAATCTAGAAGAAATAATGATTTGTCTTTGTTAAAAATATAGCTTGGTCCAATTTGTTATATATTCTAACAAAGTGTAGATTGGATTTTAACCTATTTAAAACATGTCATCAAAATTCTAAAATGAATCTTAATCAGGAAAAATTACTAATGATGTTCCATAAATTCTTTTTTAAATTTTTTCAAAAAGATTCGAATTACCGTAGCTAGTTTTTCTCTTCTTTTTTTCGGTTGAATTTTGAATTTTAAAGAGTCGAAATTGAAGATAAACTATGTTTCAAAATTTAATTGTCATTTTTTTCGTGTTTTCTCCTCTTTTAAACCGTTCAATTAAGTGTAAATATCATTAATTATTAATAATAACATACAGTTAAAGGTAAATTGAGCAAATTGGCTATTTCTGGCAATTTATTGAAGTGTGTATCAAACTGGTAGCCCTTTGCATTAATCAGTACCCAAGAAGTAGCTCTTGGTTTCAAAAGTTTGGTGACCCCTGGCATAAAGTAATGTTGTAAAAAACTGAAAATGGTCGTCCTCTCTTCAAAAATAAGATCTCTCTTCACCTCCCTGCAGAGTAACGACAATGACGAGAGGCTGCAGGTGGTCAAGCTGCTGGCCAAGATGTTCGGGGCCAAGGACTCTGAGTTGGCGGCGCAGAATAAGCCTCTGTGGCAGTGCTACCTGGGCAGGTAGGTGCGATTCCACGTGGATTTGAGCGATACCTCCGGGTACGAGTTTCATCGCTTCAAAAAGTTGTCGCACAAAACGGTAACACGCTTTTTTAAAATGAAAAACAAACTTTCAGATATTGAAAAAACAAGACAATAGAATGTCGTACAAACAACTACAGTAGCTTTTTGAAGTCATGTAGTAATAATAATAATGTACATTTAGGCCTGAGTGAATGTGATTTGTGATCTTCTGCTGTCTTCTGAAGGTTCAATGACATCCACGTGCCCATCAGACTGGAGTGTGTCAAGTTTGCCAGCCATTGTCTGATGAACCATCCTGACCTGGCCAAAGACCTGACAGGTGCTCCATGTGCACATGACACCATCTTGTATAATGTCCTGCAGGGTCATGTTACTTCCTGAAGGGATCTAAGAATACATGTTTTATATCACATAGAAACATCTTATTGAGTGTATTTGCATGTCAACACAGTTACTCATATCTCTTCATCAACAACACGTCTGGATTGGGATATTAGTAACAACTGGAATGTTTGGGTTGAAGTAGCAGTTGAGTGAAAAACAAGTTGAATTAGTTGTGTTTGATTGTATCCATTAAACCATGTCCAACTTGCATAGTATGTGAAAATGCATCACAAAATGCCACAAATTTAGTCGGCCTTTTTGAATATTCCGCTCCTAATATCATTGGCTATTTCCTAGGGGTGTAACAGTACGTGTATTTGTATCGAACCATTTCAGTACGGGGGTTCCGGTTCGGTTTGGAGGTGTACCGAACGAGTTTCCACACGGACATATTAAGTAGCGTAACACACGTTGTGTAAACAATGCACACCGAGGCACAACACACGGCATGCTAGCAGCTAACGGGCTAGGATAGACTGACCATACGTCCTCTTTTCACCGGACATGTCCTCTTTTGCGGAGCTGTCAGGGCGGAGTTTCTTAAATGCCTCAAATGTCCGGCATTTTGAGTTAGGGTTGCGTGTATTTTCAATGTACGTTCAGGGTTAAGAAGGGGTTAAAAACAAAACAAATTGTGCGCGCAACAGCATTGGTGAGGGAGGGGCAGAGACAGAGAGAGAGAGAGTTATGATAAACGTGCATGCGTCGCCAGGCTCGGCTTTTTATCCATAGATTTATCACATTTAATTTTTTATTATCTATAGCAGGGGTGTCAAAAGTGTGCCATTTGCGGCCCACAGCTAATGTTTTAAAGGCCCACGGCACATTCTAAAAATACTATTAAAATAAACAAAAACATAACAAAAGTGAAATAAAAAAGCTTAAAGGTTAAATGTAATTTAGAAAAAGTTGCAATGTTGACTAATAAAACAAAGCTGTTTTTTTTTTCTTTCAAAGTGTCATTGCTCAAAACATAATATTGAATCAAAATCAATGTTATAATGAATTATTGACCTATCCAAGGTTCCCATTACTTCACATCAAATATTACACTAAGAAAAATATTTTTGGTGGAAGATTTTGCAAATTTGGTAAATAAATAACCAAAAAATTTATATTTTGCTGTTTTCTCACTGTACCAAAAATGAACCGAACCGTGACCGCTAAACCGAGGTACGTACCGAACCAAAATTTTTGTGTACGTTACACCCCTACTATTTCCGGAGAGTGACGTCACCGTAGTAACGCTTCTGCACTCTGACCATATTATCAGATCAGTCGTACTGGAAATACGCAAACAATAGATAGATGTAGGGTTGTCCCCATACCAATATTTTGGTATGGGTACACTGCAAAAAGTCAGTATTCAAAAATAAGAAAAAAAATACAAAAATTAGGGGTATTTTATTTGAACTAAGCAAAATTATATGCCAATGGAACAAGAAAATTCGTCTTGTGAAGACTTTCCAAAACAAGTAAAATTAGCTAACCTCAATGAACCCAAAAATAGCTTAAAATAAGTATATTCTCACTAATAACAAGTGTACTTTTCTTGGTAGGAAAAAAAAAGAGACCTTTTTGCTCAATATGTTGAAAAATATTCTTAAATGAAGTAAATGCTTGTGCCATTATCTTGACATAATGATATGCGCTCGGCATCATGATTTTTGTTTTCATGCTTGAAATAAGAAATGATTACTTTAAAAAAGTAGTTTTATACATGTGAGTGTTGATGACACAGCTTCGCAACAGTTGATATTCTAGTTTCAACTCAATATAGTAGGGGTGTGGGAAAAAATCGATCCGAATCGCGATTCTCAAGTTGTGCGATTCAGAGTCGATTCTCATTTTTTAAAAATTTGATTTATTTTTTTGTAATTTATTAATTTAAAAAAATATTTTTTTATTTTATTTTTATTTTTTATTAATCAATCCAACAAAACAATACACAGCAATACCATAACAATGCAATCCAATTCCAAAAGCAAACCCGACCCAGCAACACTCAGAACTGCAATAAACAGAGCAATTGAGAGGAGACACAAACACGACACAGAACAAACCAAAAGTAGTGAAACAAAAATGAATATTATCAACAACAGTATCCATATTAGTCACAATTTCAACATAGCAGTGCAGTGTTTCCCATAAACTGCCAAGATACCTGTGGCGATGGGGGCGTGGCTATGGGCGTGGTCACCATGACATGATTGAGTAATTTGCATAATTAACTACAATGATATGATTTTCTCTAAAAAGGCTCAAAAAATGAATACTTACTAATTAATAATAACAGTTTTGTTTTAAACGTCCATCCATCCATTTTACAATATAATTACAACACTTTATGTACATATTTATATACATATTTGAACAATAAGTTATTCACTGAAATATATTTATTAATTGTGGTTCTTACAAAAAATATATCTTATAAAATATAAACGCTAAAATGTCTCTTAAAGCTCTGCCCCTTTAATTAGTGCATACTAAATAATTGAACTTTAGCCTACTACTACAACCATATTATTTACCAGCAACATAAAGTGAAACAGAGGCAGAGGTGTCCTGCCACAGTCAGTAACAAATAAACAGAAAACAGTAGTGGTCAAATACAAATAAGGCAACAAGAGAAGTATCCTACACTTCTCTTTTGTAAAGTAAATCTGAACAGCCTATATGGGCATCTACATCAACTATATGATTTGCCTGAGAAGCTGGACAGGAAGAAAGAAAAAAAAAAAATTTTTTTTATTATTTTTTATTTTTATTTTAAATTTGTGGCGGACGTAATTCTTTCGTGGCGGGCCGCCACAAATAAATGAATGTGTGGGAAACACTGCAGTGATTAAAAATCCCTCATTGACATTATCATTAGACATTTGTAAAAAATTTAAAAAAAAGAACAATAGTGTCAGAGTGGCTTACACTTGCATCGCATCTCATAAGCTTGACAACACACTGTGTCCGATATTTTCACAAAAATAAAATAAGTCATATTTTTGGTTCATTTAATTGTTCAAACAAATGTACATTATTGCAATCAGTTGATAAAACATTGTCCTTTACAGTTATAAAAGCTTTTTACAAAAATCTACTACTCTGCTTGCATGTCAGCAGACTGGGGTAGATCCTGCTGAAATCTATGTATTGAATGAATAGACAATCCTTTTGAATCGGGAAAAAAATCGTTTTTGAATCGAGAATCGTGTTGAATTGGGAAAAAAAAAATCGATATCGAATCGTGACCCCAAGAATCGATATTGAATCGAATCGTGGGACACCCAAAGATTCACAGCCCTACAATATAGGTCATAAAATCTCAAGCTGTAAAATCTTACTGAGATCATTTAGGACCAAAACCCTTAAAACAAATAAAACGCTCTAATATAAAATCTGCTTAGTGATAAGAATGATCTTATCAGACAGAAAATAAGCAAATATCACCCTTATTTGAGATATTTAATTTTACTTAGATTTCAGTTTTTGCAGTGTACCAAAATGTATTTTGATACTTTTCTAAATAAAGGGGACCACAAAAAATGTCATTATTGGCTTTATTTGAACAACAAATCTTAGGGTACATGAAACATATGTTTATTATTGTAATTTAGTCCTTAAATAAAATAGTGAACATACTAGACAACTTGTCTTTTAGTAGTAAGAAAACAAACAAAGACTCCTAATTAGTCTGCAATAACATATTGTGTCATTTATACACCTATGTACACATTATGAGGGACAAACTGTAAAAATAGATTATTAATCCACTTGTTCATTTACTGTTAATATCTGCTTATTTTCTGTTTTAACATGTTCTATCTACACTTCTGTTAAAATGTAATAATCACTTATTCTTCTCTTGTTTGATCATTTTACATTAGTTTTGGATGATACCACATTTATGTATCGATCCGATCTCTTGTTAGCGGTGACACCGGTGAGCTATTGTATCCTCCTACGGTTTGTAGTGAAGCATCTTTAGCTATTCCTCGTCCTCCAGTGATAATGGTACCTGAAGAAGCTAAAACACTGCAGAGTGCGGATGGACATTAGCCACTAACTAGCTGGCCATGTCTTAAAGTGTTATAACTTCACCTTTATCTTTACTTTTTACACCAAAATGTGTCCATTCTGTCTTTTCTGTCCACACACTGTGTCTGCTTGTAAGTACTCTTGTGTGTGTGTGCGCTGCCCAACATGCTCCTCTGCTCGTAAACCAGCAATGTCATGACGTGACGAAGACGCGCCGTCATGCTTGTAAAAAATAATAATAATATTGCGAACCGGTACTTTTCAAACAGAGTATAGTACCATTTTTGATTCATTAGTACCGCGATACTATACTAGTACCGGTATACCCTAGACAGATGTGCTGTCTGTCTATCATTCACAATCCCTATACATAAGTCAAAAATGTAAGGTTCCAGACCATCATTTGTCCCAAAGTAATCGTTATTGGCCCCCACAAAGTGCATGATTTGCATTGTTGTTGCTAGGAAAGGGATTTGCGGTTCCTACTTCTACGTCACGTGACTAGCCGGCTCATTATCTCTCATACTATTTTCATCATATAGAGGCAACTTGTTTTCCCACTCCACTGGTACTTCAGGCTCGTAAAGGCAGTAATACAGCATCAATCGCAAACCAAGCCCATTTGGAGAGTAACCTTTGACCAAATGCAATATAAATGTGTCATCTCCAGCATCACGACAGTCCTTGTCTTCTCCCCGTCTTACTCCGCAGAATACCTGCGGGTCAGGTCACACGACCCCGAGGAGGCCATCCGCCACGACGTCATCGTTTCCATCGTAACCGCCGCCAAGAAGGACCTGTCTCTCGTCAACGACGCCTTGCTCAACTTTGTGAAAGAGCGGACGCTGGACAAGAGAGTAAGAGAGGCGTCTGTGTGTGAGCAGTAGGGAATGGTACTAAGCTGGGTTCTTGTACTACCGAGTACTGATACATGTAAGGTCAAAGGGTACTCTATTTCGTGACTCGGGCTTCAACGCTCGACGAGCAAATTCAAGTAATGTTGTAATTCTCCAAGAATGCCTGATAGAAAGTGCTTTTAAGTCCCCTAGCTAAATGCTAATTTACATAAGGTATGCCATATACATGCTATTCACCTCCAAATGTGTTAATGAACACTACAACTAACATAAATGTTACAAACAACTGGTGTGTAATCAGTACAATACTTACAGTGTAAACACTTCGTAGGGCACAACATAACACATTCAGCTCCATAGAAAAAGCTACTTCCTGGTTAGACAACTTAGCAGCAGTGTAAACAAAGAAGATATAACAACGCCCACTTTTGTGTTGTTTTTAGCACGTCCATTTCGAGTCTACTGACAGATACATAAGTGCGGACTAGGGTTGTCCCGATACCAATATTTTGGTACCGGTACCTTTCGATCATTTTCTAAATAAAGGGGACCACAAAAAAATTTAATTATTGGCTCTATTTGAACAAAAAATCTTAGGGTACATGAAACATATGTTTATTATTGTACTTTAGTCCTTAAATAAAGTAGTGAACATACTAGACAACTTGTCTTTTAGTAGTAAGTAAACAAACAAAGACTCCTAATTAGTCTGCAGTAACATATTGTGTCATTTATACACCTATTATTTTGTTCACTTTATAAAGGACAAACTGTAAAAATGGATTATTAATCCACTTGTTCATTTACTGTTAATACCTGCTTATTTTCTGTTTCAACATGTTCTATCTACACTTCTGTTAAAATGTAATAATCACTTATTCTTCTCTTCTTTGATACTTTTACATTACTTTTGGATGATACCACACATTTAGGTATCGATCCGATACCAAGTAGTTACAGGATCATACATTGGTCATATAATATGATTTTTTTTTTTTTTTAAAGGAAAAAAGATTTTGCGACGATAAAAGATATCGATGCAATCACAGTAGTATCGACTAGATACGCTATTGTACTTTGTATCATGGGGCGGCATGGCGTAGTGGGTAGAGCGGCCGTGCCAGAAAGGGTTGCAGGTTCGCTCCCCGCCTCTTGACATCCAAATCGCTGCCATTGTGTCCTTGGGCAGGACACTTCACCCTTCAGTCTGCCCCAGGGCAGCTGTAGCTACGAAAGTAGCTTACCACCACCATGTGTGAATGAATGAATGATATGTTCTCACTTCTATGTGAAGCGCTTTGAGTGTCTAGAAAAGCGCAATATAAATCTAATCCATTATTATTATTGTTATTATCATTACAGTGGATGTCAGGTGTAGATCCACCCACGGCATTTGTTTACATTAAGGAGCGCTATCTTTTGTTAGCGGTGACATCTGTGAGCTATTGTATCCTCCTACGGTGTGTAGTGAAGCATGTTTAACTGTTCCTCGTCCTCCAGTGATAATGGTACTTGAAGAAACTAACTTTATTTGTCGCCATGGAGGCCAGGATTAGTGATTTAAAAGTAGATAAAACATTGCGGATGTCTTAAAGCACCTCTTCCTGAGGGTGTTTCAGTGTTATAGCTTCACCTTTATCGTCACTTTTTACACCAAAATGCGTCCATTCTTCCTTTTCTGTCTACACACTGTGTCTGCTTGTAAGTACCGGTACTCTGTGTGTGCGCGCTGCCCAACATGCTCCTCTGCTCGTAAAACCAGCAATGTCACGACCTGACGATGCGCCGTCATGCCAGGGAACTGGTACTTTTCAGAGTATAGTACCGTTTTTGATTCATTAGTACCGCCATACTATACTAGTACCGGTGTACCGTACAACAGTGGTCCCCAACCTGCAGACTGTATTGATCTATATTGATATATAATGTATATATATTGTGTTTTTTATGTTGATTTAATTGAAAAAAAAAAAAAAAGAAAGAAAAAAAATTGTTTTTCTTTTCTTCTTTATAAAGAAATACAATCATGTGTGCTTACGGACTGTATCCCTGCAGACTGTATTGATCTATATTGATATATAATGTATATATATTGTGTTTTTTATGTTGATTTAATTAAAAAAAAAAAATAATATTTTTTTTAAATTAAATTTCTTGCGCGGCCCGGTACCAATCGGTCCGGTGGTTGGGGACCACTGCCGTACAACACTAGTGCGAACTATACGCTACTTTATAATAGACATGGCAACAGGAGAGGATGCACATGTGCAAGTACGAGCCAGTCTGCCCCAATGGTGGACGCGTTTATACCATATATGGATAATCCGATGACGATTTCCCCCCAATTTGTGACGTCACAAATTGGGCACGTTCCATACAGCTCTTTTGGCAGAAGTAGGAAAGAAGGCAAGATTGTTTTATAAGTATCTCTGCAATGCCCCGACATTTTCAGGACATATGCAAATCCTAAATACAGCAGGTACCAATAGGTTAAAAAAAACAAAAGCATTTATTACCACATAAAGGTACAAAGTACTTAAACTGTTCCCCTATAAGGTATCCGTCCCTAATCTGCAGCAATGGGCACATCAGTGTGTTTGTGTCACAGCATCCGCTTGGGAAGATCTCATATGACGCCATCCTTTAACTCAGAGCTGGGCAAATATTTTGACTCGGGGGGCCACGTTGAGAGAAAAAATGGGTCTGGCGGGCCAAAGACTAATACCAAAAGTCACAATGTCCGATAGGGTTGTAAAAACGTTATGACAGACCACCTCAAAAAACAGAATGGAATTTTACACCCAAAATGTACATGAAAATAAAGAAAGTGGGATTTACCTACAATACCTACTCAGTGGCCTAGTGGTTAGAGCAGGGATATCCAAAGTGCGGCCCGCAGCTAATTGTTTACCGGCCCGCCACACATTCTGCAAAAATTGCAAAATTGATAGTATTGCATTTAAAAAAAGTGGAATGAGGTGAAATCTAACGAGAAAAAGTTGCAATGTTGACACAAAGCTGCCATGCAGGCTGTTTTTTTTCTTTTGTCTTTCTTTATTTTTCTTTTTTTTGCCATTGCTCAAAAAAAAAAAAAAAAACGACAAAAAATCTATGTTATAATGAATTATTGACCTATTCAAGGCTCCAATTACTTCAAAAATGTCACTTTAAAATGTTTTATGTGGAAAAAATATTGCATATATTGTGTGGTTGCCATATAAAAACATCAAAGATTTCTTTGACAAAAGAGCATAAAAACAAACAAAATAATAGTTCAAACGTAAAATCGACAGATTTATCTAAAGTTGATCTCGTAACTTAAGTGTTGAAAGTAAAAAAAAATGTATCACTTTATGAGTGGGGGACCTTTTGGATCCCGAACACATTTAGTGGGATTTTATTAATATTTTCACTGATTTCTCAAAAATATTAAAGAATTAAAATCAATGGTGTCCTGCATTGTTGATCTTTTAGAGCTCTAATTACAAAATACTGCATATTTCCAGTTTTGCTATAAAAAAACAAAGTTGTCTTTGACAGAAAGGCATAATTTTTTTTTCACTTTTTATCAACCTGAAGTTGATATAGAGATTTACTGTAAGCGTTAAATAAATAAATAAAATAATAATTTGACTTATTTTTAACGTTTTAATGACTGAGACCCTTTATGGTCCCCGGGAGCCCTAAAGGTTAAAAAAAAAAAATCCATATATTTTGTTATAGTTTGAAAATGAAAAATATCAAAATGGCCCCCACATGCTTAAATTTTTCCGTGTGCGGCCCTCAGTGGAAAAAGTTTGGACACCCCTGGGTTAGAGTGTCCGCCCTGAGATGGGTAGGTTGTGAGAAAAACCCCAGCCAAGTCATACCAAAGACTAAAAATGGGAGCCATTACCTCCCTGCTTGGCACTCCGCATCAAGGGTTGGAATTGGGGGTTAAATCACCAAAAATGATTCCCGGGCGCTGCCACCGTTGCTGCACACTGCTCCCCTCACCTCCCAGGGGGTGATCAAGGGTGATGGGTCAAATGCAGAGAATAATTTCGCCACACCTAGTGTGTGTGTGTGACTATCATTGGTACTTTAACGTTATTTACAATATTAACTATGAACAATAAAAACACTGAATATTAACAACATATTTTACTGCTCAGACCAGCTCCTCCATAGCCGTGTATCTTTTACAATCAAGCAAAAATGTAACAGCAAAATATGAATGCAAAGGGTAATAAACACCTACCGTATTTTTCGGACTATAAGTCGCAGTTTTTTTCATAGTTTGGCCCGGGGGTGCGACTTATACTCAGGAGCGACTTATGTGTGAAATTATCAACACATTAGCGTAAAATATCAAATACAAACCCCGTTTCCATATGAGTTGGGAAATTGTGTTAGATGTAAACATAAACGGAATACAATGATTTGCCAATCATTTTCAACCCATATTCAGTTGAATATGCTTCAAAGACAACATATTTGATGTTCAAACTGATAAACTTTTTTTTTTTTTTGCAAATAATCATTAACTTTAGAATTTGATGGCAGCAACACGTGACAAAGAAGTTGGGAAAGGTGGCAATAAATACTGATAAAGTTGAGGAATGCTCATCAAAGACTTATTTGGAACATCCCACAGGTGAACAGGCAAATTGGGAACAGGTGGGTGCCATGATTGGGTATAAAAGTAGATTCCATGAAATGCTCAGTCATTCACAAACAAGGATGGGGTGAGGGTCACCACTTTGTCAACAAATGCCTGAGCAAATTGTTGAACAGTTTAAGAAAAACCTTTGAATTTAGGGATTTCACCATCTACGCTCCGTAATATCATCAAAGGGTTCAGAGAATCTGGAGAAATCACTGCACGTAAGCAGCTAAGCCCGTGACCTTCCATCCCTCAGGCTGTACTGCATCAACAAGCCACATAACTGTGTAAAGGATATCACCACATGGGCCCAGGAACACTTCCGAAACCCACTGTCAGTAACTACAGTTGGTCGCTACATCTGTAAGTGCAAGTTAAAACTCTCCTATGCAAGGCGAAAACCGTTTATCAACAACACCCAGAAACGCCGTCGGCTTCGCTGGGCCTGAGCTCATCTAAGATGGACTGATGCAAAGTGGAAAAGTGTTCTGTGGTCAAATTGTTTTTGGAAACTGTGGACGTCAAAGAGGAAAAGAACCATCCGGATTGTTCTAGGCGCAAAGTGTAAAAGGCAGCATGTGTGATGGTATGGGGGTGTATTAGTGCCCAAGACATGGGTAACTTACACATCTGTGAAGGCACCATTAATGCTGAAAGGTACATACAGCTTTTGGAGCAACATATGTTGCCATCCAAGCAACCTTACCATGGACGCCCCTGCTTATTTCTGCAAGACAATGCCAAGCCAAGTGTTACATCTATAAGATTTCATGGGATTTAGCGATTAGGAGTGACAGATTGTTTGGTAAACGTATAGCATGTTCTATATGTTATAGTTATTCGAATGACTCTTACCATAATATGTAACGTTAACATACCAGGCACGTTCTCAGTTGGTTATTTATGCCTCATATAACGTACACTTATTCAGCCTGTTGTTCACTATTCTTTAGACATTTTAAATTGCCTTTCAAATGTCTATTCTTGGTGTTGGCTTTTATCAAATACATTTCCCCCCAAAAATGTGATTTATACTCCAGTGCGACTTATATATGTTTTTTTTCCTTCTTTATTATGCATTTTCGGCCGGTGTGACTTATAGTCCAAAAAATACGGTACACGTAAAAATCAGTTTCTGACACTGATACCTTCTAAAACTACTGATACCTTCTAAAACCTGATACCTGATACCTTCTAAAAACAGCACTGCACATCATAATGGTGGCTACAGTTTTGATGTTAAAGGTCTAAAAAAATGATGTAGAACATCCGGCGGGCCGTATTGAAAAACTTGACGGGCCGTAATTTGCCCAGGCCGGGTTTAACTGGTCCGCTTTTGCCTTTTCTCGTCAGTGGCGTGTCCGCAAGGAGGCCATGATGGGCCTGGCGTCCATCTACAGGAAGTACTCTCTGCAGGGCGAAGGAGGGCGCGAGGCGTCCAAGCAGATTTCGTGGATCAAAGATAAGCTGCTGCACATCTACTACCAGAACAGTATTGACGACAGGTAAACACCGGGAGGGAAGAAAGGTACGCTTCTTCACTCCTTGACTGCTCCTCTTGGTTGTCCAGGCTACTGGTGGAGCGGGTCTTTGCCCAGTATATGGTTCCTCACAACCTGGAGACAGCAGAGAGGATGAAGTGTCTCTACTACCTCTATGCCACCTTGGACACAAACGCTGTCAAGTAAGTCAACCACAGTTGTGTGCGTCCTTAAACATAAGGCCAAAGATGTGTGAAGGAATATGCAATGTTATGATTTATACAGGTAAGCCTTTTTAGTCAGGGAGGGACAGAAGTAAACACCAGTACATTCTATAACACCAGAAGAAGATGCTGGATTTGTTGCTAGCTGTTGTTAATTTAAAAAATAAGTTATTTGCTATCACTTTTAATATCATATTTGTACATATTATATTTGCTGATGTGGTCTTTGTCTTATTCCCGGCAATTTGGCCCTCTGTCTTCCTTTTTTTTCTTCTTTTCAGCCTCTCCTGCTCCAAACATTAAATACAAATCCATTTAATAAAGTCAAATACAAAGTAAAGCTGCAAGCAGCGTTGGACGGGTCCGCATTTTGGCAGGTGCTAGTCCTAGGTGTCCCAATACTTTTGTCCAGTGGTAGTCCTGAGTGAGACCTACATAGAGGTTTTTGTTTCGTGTCCCTACGATATTCGTACTGGGAGTTAGATACTTTTGTGTAGTGTACCTACCTTCTCTATGTTCTGTGCTCACGCTGGTGTTTTCTGCTTTTAAGCAGCCATCTTAAAACAACAGCAGCGGAGCAACTTTAGTGCTGCAGGTCTTTGAAGGCTCGTAAAATCAAAACGGTAGCACGTATCAAAACTCTTTGGTCAACTTTTAATCAGAAGGGTTCAATCTCTCTCCTGTAGCAGTTTGAAGCCGAAACGACAAACGCGCTCAGAGGAGATAACGTTTGATGTTTGGTGACCGGTTGTAACAAAAATTTAGTTTTGAAGGAGGAATAGCAAACTTCCTGTTGATTTTTGCTGAAGGATGTCAATATATGAAATGTAGGTCTAGGTGAGACCTACATAGAGGTATTTGTTTCATGTCTCTAAGACGTTCCTACCGGAAGTTACATGCAGTTTTGTCTGAGTTTTCCTCTAAAAGGCAGTTTTGTCTCGGTAGAGCGCAATTTTGAGCTTTGGGGTTTGGTTTTTTTTTAGATCGCAATTTCCAGCAGTCCCGATGTGTGTGAGAATTTTGGTGAGTTTTGAAGTATTTTAAGGGGGTCAAATTACAGCTCAAAGAGGCAAAAATTAGTTTTTTTAGTACAATTTTGTCTTGAAGGGGAAATTGCCAACTTCCTGTTGGTTTTTACCCGAGGATGTAAAATTATGAAATGTAGGTCTAAGTCTGACCTACATAGAGGTTTTTGTGTCATGTCTCTACGACCTTCCTAGTGGGAGTTACAGGCAGTTTGTTTTTGTTTGTTCCTAGGGGGCGCTAGAGCGCAATTTTGATTTTTGGGGTCCTGATGTGTGTGTCAAATTTGGTGAGTTTTGAAGCATGTTAAGTGGGTCAAATTGCAGCTCGAAGAGGCGGCCGGTATAATAATAATATTAACAATAGGTTCCTTTGTAACCAGTTCAAAGGACTTCCTGTGGGAGTCCTTTGTACAGGGTACAGGGCGGACCCTAATAATAATAATAATAATAAACATTACAATAACAATAGGTTCCTTTGTAAAGCTCAGCTCGAAGAGGCGGCCGGTATAATAATAATATTAACAATAGGTTCCTTTGTAACCAGTTCAAAGGACTCCCACAGGGAGTCCTTTGTACAGGGTACAGGGCGGACCCTAATAAGGCAGGGGTGTCCAAAGTGCGGCCCGCAGCTAATTGTTTACGGGCCCGCCACACATTCTGGATATACTATTGTAAAAATAAAAAAGAACATTAAAAAAAGTGGAATGACGTGAAATCTAACGAGAAAAAGTTGCAATGTTGACATAAAAGCTGCCATGCAGGCTGTTTTTTTTTAGGGTTCGCATGTACCCTGTATAAAGGACTCCCACAGGGAGTCCTTTATACAGGTACAAAGGAACCTATTGAAATTGTAAGGTTGATTATTATTCCGCAGCTTTGCGCACTACTTTGCCCCCCTTAACATGCTTCAAAACTCACCAAATTTTTTACACACATACAAAAACTGGGACAGCACACTTTAGTAAAAAAAACAAACCCCAAAAATCAAAATTGCGCTCTAGCGCCCCCTAGGAAAAAAACAAAAACAAACTGCCTGTAACTCCCACTAGGAAGATTGTAGAGACATGAAACAAAAAAACCTGTATGTAGGTCTCACTTAGACCTACAATTCATAATTTCGCATCCTCGGGCAAAAACCAACAGGAAGTTGGCAATTTCCCCTTCAACACAAAAAATGACTAAAAACACTAATTTTTGCCTCTTTGAGCTGTAATTTGACCCCTTTAAAATACTTCAAAACTCACCAAACTTTTTACACACATCGGGACTGGTGGAAATTGCGATCTAAAAAAAAACCGAACCCCGAAACTCAAAATTGCGCTCTAGCGCAATTTTTGAATAAAACAGAGACAAAACTGCTTCTCAGAGGAAAACAGACAAAACTGCTTGTAACTTCCGGTAGGAACGTTTTAGAGACATGAAACAAAAACCTCTACGTAGGTCTCACTTAGACCTACATTTAATAGATTGACATCCTTCAGCAAAAATCAACAGGAAGTTTGATATCCTCACTTCAAAACAAATTTTTTTTAAAAAGCGGTCATCAAACATTATCTCCTCTGAGCGCGTTTGTCGTTTTGGCTTCAAACTGCTACAGGAGAGAGATTGAACCCTTCTGATTAAAAGTTGACGAAAGCGTTTTAATAAGTGCTACGGTTTTGATTTTACGAGCCTTCAAAGAAAAGAACCACTGTGCCGCAGCACCTAGGAAAAAAACACAGACACAACTTCCTCTAACTCCCAGTACGAATATCGTAGAGACATGCAACAAAAACCTCTATGTAGGTCTCACTCAGGACTACCACTGAACAAAAGTATTGGGACACCTAGGACTAGCACCAGCCAAAATGCGGACCCGACCAACGCTGCTTGCAGCTTTAATTTCTTTTGTCTTTCTTTATTTTTATTTTTTTGCCATTGCTCAAAAAAAAAAAAAAAAGACAAAAAATCCATGTTGTAATGAATTATTTTCAGGGCTCCAATTACTTCAAATATTTCACTTTAAAATGATTTATGTGGTAAATATTGCATATATTGTGTAGTAGCCATATAAAAACATCAAAGTTTTCTTTGGCAAAAGCGCATAAAACAAACAAAATAATTGTTCCAGCATAAAATGGACAGAAGTTGCTCTCGTAACTAAAGTGTTGAACGTAAAAGAAAAACCTAATAAAAATGTGTCACTTTATGAGTGGGGCACCTTTTGGATCCCAAATATATTTATTGATTTTTTATTTATCTTTTTACTGTGATTACTCAAAAATATGAAATAATTAAAATCAATGGTGTCCTGCATTATTGATCTTTTAGGGCTCTAATTACCAAATACTGCATATTTCAGTTTTACTATAAAAACTAAGTTGTTTTTGACAGAAAAGCCACAAAACTTTTTTTTAAATTTGTATTACTTTATATCAACTTGAAGTTGATATAGAGATTTACTGTAAGCGTTAAATAATTTAAAAAAAAACAATAATCTGACTTATTTTTAACATTTTAATGACTGAGACCCTTTATGGTCCCCGGGACCCCTAAAGGTAAAATAAATAAAAAAAATGCATATATTTTGTTATGGTTTGAAAATGAAAAATATCAAAATGGCCCCCACATGCTTTAATTTTGCCGTGTGCGGCCCTCAGTGGAAAAAGTTTGGACACCCCTGAAATAAGGCAACAATTAATGTTGTCCCCCCGGGAACTAGGTAAAACACTTGATAAAGCTTAACCTAGCTGTACTATAACAATCTACAAGGTTAAATTGGTCTGCTTCTCTTTCTTCCCCTCTATCTCTTTCGTAATGTAAATCTGTACAGCAAATATGGGCATCTCCGTCAACAATATGATTTGTCTAAGTGGCTGGACAGGACAAAAAAAATGATAATTAAAAGTCCGAAGGCACTTGAACATTTTTCAATGAAGTACATTGTACAAAAACAAACAATTGGAAATATGGCAAAAGGTTTTAAATGTATTCATACATTTTCTTAGCCTTTTTAAAGAGATACTATAATCATAGCAGATTATGCAAATGATGTGATGACGTCTTGGCAGTTATATGAGTATTTTAAGGATGTGCCTTTCACGTTTCCCTCACAGAGCTCTCAATGAGATGTGGAAATGTCAGAATCTGCTGAGGCACCATGTCAAAGATCTGTTGGACCTGGTCAAAAAACCCAAGGTACCTGATCACCACAAAGACTGAAGAAGAGAACCTGGGGATTTGTTAAAATATACATGTTTACTTTTATTGTCTTTTTTTTTTTTTTTTTTTAACAGTCTGAATCATCTAGCAAGGCTGTTTTTGCCAAAGTCATGGTCATCACAAGTAAGTAACCTTCTCTGGAAGTCAAACGGTCCAAGTTTGTGTATTTTCATTGAAGCCTTAGGGCAGGGGTGTCAAACTCAAATTCAGAGTGGGCGAAAATTTAGAACTGAACAAAGCCGCGGGCCAAGGTTGAACAAATTAACCTTTTAATAGGGACCCAAACAAGTTTTGCATTGAATATTGAACAAGCAAGACTTATATAACTTTATAGTGACATGCAAAATCGAGTTTCAAATAATAATAATAATAATAATCATTCAAAAATATCAATGGCATATCAAATACAATTTTTAAAAAAATTGAATGCCTCTTTTCTATTTGCAGCCTTCTGGGGTAAATATCAAAATAAACTTTTTCCACAGGCTAATAATAAACTTGAAAATAAAATAACAATAATGAATGAATCAAACATTCAAGCCTTGAAGTAGCAAGAGAAAGTGCATGAATAAAACATTAATTATGGCTCAGTTTGCTACACTGATTTGCTTTAACACTGAATATGGAACAAGCAACGCTTATACAACTTAACAGTGCAAAATCAACTTTCAAAAAACAAACGAAAAAACATCAATGGTATATTGAAGGCCTACTGAAACCCACTATTACCGACCACGCAGTCTGATAGTTTATACATCAATGATGAAATCTAAACATTGCAACACATACCAATACGGCCGGGTTAGATTAGTAAAGTGCAATTTTAATTTTCCCGCAAAATATCCTGCTGAAAACGTCTCGGTATGATGACGTTTGCGAGTGACGTCACGGATTGTAGCGGACATTTTGGGACACCTTTGTGGCCAGCTATTAATTAGTCTGTTTTCATCGCAAACTTCCACAGTATTCTGGACATCTGTGTTGGTGAATCTTTTGCAATTTGTTTAATGAACAATGGAGATAGCAAAGAAGAAAGCTGTAGGTGGGAAGCGGTGTATTAGCGGCCGGCTGCAGCAACACAAACACGTAGCGGCTACATCGTAGCCGGTGTTTCATTGTTTACATTCCCAAACGATGACAGTCAAGCTTTACCATTGGCCTGTGGAGAACTGGGACAGCAGAGACTCTTACCAGGAGGACTTTGAGTTGGATACGCGCTACCGTGAGCACGCAGCTGCGGCTTCCAAACATTTGATCGCTTGCCCGTACGTGCGTGCCGCTATGTGCATGTCACGTACGTAACTTTGGGGAAATATATGTGCTGTATGAACTTTGCGGAGGTGAACGGTACTTTGGGCTGTGGGATTGAGTGTGTTGTGCGGGTGTTTGAGTTGTATTGGTGGGTTGTATGGACGGGAGGGGGGAGGTGTTTGTTATGCGGGATTAATTTGTGGCATATTAAATATAAGCCTGGTTGTGTTGTGGCTAATAGAGTATATATATATATATGTCTTGTGTTTATTTACTGTTGTAGTCATTCCCAGCTGAATATCAGGTCCCACCCGCCTCTCACAGCATCTTCCCTATCTGAATCGCTTCCACTGCCCTCTAGTCCTTCACTCTCACTTTCCTCATCCACGAATCTTTCATCCTCGCTCAAATTAATGGGGAAACCGTCGCTTTCTCGGTCCGAATCGCTCTCGCTGCTGGTGGCCATGATTGTAAACAATGTGCAGATGTGAGGAGCTCCACAACCTGTGACGTCACGCTACTTCCGGTACAGGCAAGGCTTTTTTTTTATCAGCGACCAAAAGTTGCGAACTTTATCGTCGATGTTCTCTACTAAATCCTTTCAGCAAAAATATGGCAATATCGCGAAATGATCAAGTATGACACATAGAATGGATCTGCTATCCCCGTTTAAATAAGAAAATCGAATTTCAGTAGGCCTTTAAATACAATTTAAATGAAAAAATGTAATGCCTCTTTTCTATTTGCAGCCTTCTGAGGTAAATATCAACGTTAACTTTTTCCACAGGCTAATAAATTTGAAAATAAAATAACAATGAATAAATCAACCATTCAGGCCTTTTTACGGCTCAGTTTGTGACACACTGATCTAATCTGATGTGCCCAAGCCAGATACCTGCCATCTTTTCTGGGATGCTAGTTCATTAATGTCGGGGCTCAGGTGGGCAGGGTTGGGGGGGCAGGGTTTGGTGGTAGCGGGGGGTGTATATTGTAGCGTCCCGGAAGAGTTAGTGCTGCAAGGGATTCTGGGTATTTGTTCTGTTGTGTTTATGTTGTGTTACGGTGCGGATGTTCTCCCGAAATGTGTTTGTCATTCTTGTTTGGTGTGGTTTCACAGTGTGGCGCATATTTGTAACAGTGTTAAACTTGTTGATGCGGCAACCCTCAGTGTGACCTGTATGGCTGTTGATCAAGTATGCCTTGCATTCACTTATGTGTGTGTAGAAGCCGCATATATTATGTGACTGGGCCGGCACGTTGTTTGTATGGAGGAAAAGCGGACGTGACGACAGGTTGTAGAGGACGCTAAAGGCAGTGCCTTTAAGGCACGCCCTCAATATTGTTGTCTGGGTGGAAATCGGGAGAAATTCGGGAGAATGGTTGCCCCGGGAGACTTTCGAGAGGGGCACTGAAAATCGGGAGGGTTGGCAAGTATGAGTATTAGCGGTGAATGCGGTGTTGCAGCGGCACCGCCGCTGTATAAAACCGGCGGGCCAGCTCTAATGTTAATTTGATATTGCCTCAAGGGACAAATTAAATTACACGGCGAGCCAGAATTTGATACCCATGCCTTAGGGCATATTTGGTATTCAGCGCCTCTCCCGATAACCTCCCGGCAGAAATTTTCTCCCGACAAACTCCCGGTATTCAGCCGGAGCTGGAGGCCACGCCCCCTCCAGCTCAATGCGGACCTGAGTGGGGACAGCCTGTTCTCACGTCGGCTTTCCCACAATATAAACAGCTTGCCTGCCCAATGACGTCATAACATCTACGGCTTTTAGAGAGTAGAGTGCACAACAAGGAGACGAAGCAGAAGAACGAGGAAGTTACAGACATGGCGACGCCGTCGACGAGCAAGATGAACAAATACGCTTGCAAGTTCCAAAACGAATGGAAACAAGAATTTCAGTTCATCCAGGACAGTTCGAAGGGGAAGGTGTATGTTGCCTGTACATTTTGTAGAACAGACTTCTCCATTGAACACGGTGGCCGAAATTATATACTCAGTCATGAACGGAGAAGTTAAACAGGACAATACTGCCATCTACTGGATAGCCTCCGGGACACTGAAATTCAAGTATTTCTTTTATTTATATGTATAATAAAATAAATAAATATATATATATACTTACTGTATATATAGCTAGAATTCACTGAAAGTCAAGTATTTCATATATATATATATATGAAATACTTGAGTTGGTGAATTCTAGCTGTAAATATACTCCCCTATTAACCACGCCCCCCACCCCCCACCCCCCACCTCCCGGTATCGGAGGTCTCAAGGTTGGCAAGTATGCCTTAGGGGAAACTGCACTTTTTTGGGGAATTTTGCCTATGGCTAAAAATCTTTGCTCACAACGCTTAAACCAAAAATGAACAAAAGGCAAGTCCCGCTAGGAAAAGTCACTGAAGCATAGGGATGGCTGTGCAAAACAAAAGTAAAACTGAACTATCTACAAAGTAAACAAAAACAGAATGCTGGACGACAGCAAAGACTTACAGCGTGTGGAGGAGAGACGGCGTCCACAAAGTGCATCCGTACATGACATGACAATCAACAATGTCCCCACAAAGAAGGATAGCGTACGCACAACTTAAATAGTCTTGATTGCGAAAACAAAGCAGGTGCGGGCAATAGCACTCATAAGAAGGTGTGAAGCTGCTACAGGAGAACATCAACAAAACAGGAAAAGTCACCAAAATAACAGCGCAAGACAGGAACTAAAGCACTACACACAGGAAACAACAACAAACTCAAAATAAGGCACGACAACCTGGTGGAGTTTCATTTTTTAACCTTTTTTAACCTGGTGTGCCTCCGTATTTTTTTTAATGAAAAAAATGTGCCTTGGCTCAAAAAAGGTTGAAAAACGTTGGTGTAGACCACACATGAGGTAGTAAAGGCAATAAACATCACATTCTAACTGTCTCTTTCTCTCAGGGAACCTTCCGGATCCGGGAAAGGCTCAAGACTTTGTCAAGAAGCTGGCTCAGGTCCTGGAGGACGACGAGAGAATCCGAGACCAGCTGGAGACTTTGGTCAGCCCGGCGTGCTCCTGCAAGCAGGCCGAGGTCTGCGTGGTGAGTAGGACGGCGCCGTTCACACCTGTCGGTCACGGCGACACGTGCTGATTTGGTTCTTGCAGCGAGACATCACCAAGAAGCTCGGCAGCCCCAAACAGCCCAGCAATCCCTTCTTGGAGATGGTCAAGTTCCTCTTGGAGAGGATCGCTCCCGTGCACATCGACACCGAGTCCATCAGGTAGCGTGCATGTTTGGAGGAAAGACTCTTGGGTCTTCCCCATGTGACCTGGGCCGCCTTGTGTCAGCGCGCTGATCAAACAGGTCAACAAGTCAATAGAAGGAACCGCTGACGATGACGAGGAGGGCGTTCCCACGGACAGCGCCATCCGAGCCGGACTCGAACTGCTGAAGGTAAAACCCGGCACGCTTCAAATGAATCCCCAATAGCACGAAGAGACCGCGTTGTCACTCCTCAGGTGTTGTCCTTCACACACCCCGTCTCCTTCCACTCTGCCGAGACCTTCGAGTCTCTGCTGGGCTGCCTGAAGATGGACGACGAGAAGGTGGCCGAGGCCGCCCTGCAGATCTTCAAGAACACGGGCAGCAAGATGGAGGAGAGCTTCCCTCACATCAAATCGTACGTGTTGCCGTTGAGATTGTATTTTTCCCGTTTAAAGACCCACTTGTAGGGATGATACTCGAAACCGGTTTTCCCAGTTGTTCGATAAGAAAAGAACCGAGTCCTCGGACTCGAATCCCTTTTTGAGAACCGGTACCCGTTATCGAGACCACTATAGTAAAGAAAAAGAGTTGGTTCTTTATTCGAATCCCTGGGAACGAATCCCGTCCCGACCAGAAATGCCCCGTGAGACATCACAAGAAATGGCGTCACGTAGCTCAGTCATTAGGCGCAGATAGCGAAAGCAGGAAAAACAATGGGCGGGAAAAAGCGCTCCAAGGTGTAATAAAGTTCAAAACAAAAGGTATAATCCAATGAATAACTTTACTGAGAGATTTGAGCAGGGTACAAACACATGACCAACACTTTTACGACCAACCGGAAACATAGCAACCAGGCTAGCAACGCACCTCCTTTACGGCAGCTGTCGCAACGTTCTTAAAGCAACCGCAGCACATACATATATGACATCTCCCTTTTTTAACATTTGTTTTTCTTTCCTTGTAAACAAAACAAAATCACACTGTAGATGTGTTGTCTGTCTAATTATAAATAATGCAGACGAGGCGTGTTGGCTGAGTTCTTGACGTTTACTTTCACAGCGTGCTCATAACCTCATTCTTAGCTGCCGGGTGAGACATGGAACAACACTTTTCGGGGCTACCGCGCATGCTCGTCACTCCCGTCGCATGCTGGGTAGTGTAGTTGTTATATTCCCTAGCCTAGCTCATAACATCACATCTTTCCCCCTATAAAGAAATAATGTTAACTCAATAAAGTGTATTTCTTTTTTTAGCTTTAACTTTTCATTTTTTAGCATTGTAACCACATTTGCAAACAATTTTTCTCTTCATAGAATTTTCTTTCAATAAAGAAATAAAGTGCAAAAATGTCAAAGCATCATAACAAACAGTTATGTCAAATAGCAGCAGAAGTGCACTTTTTGGAGAGCTGTATTATTTTCAGTTTTGTGCCCAAGGGAATGATTTTAGTTAACACTATATTATTATTTATACACCTATGGTGATCACAGAGACAGGTTGTTTTTGTGTTACTGTATATATTTGTTTTTATGAAAAATCCCACTTAATATACTTTGGGTAACAACAGTCAATATTTCTTTATTTTATTTTAATTTTTTAGGGGGGCAACAGTCAATATTTATTTATTCGATTTTATTTTTTTCTTATATAATAAAAGTGAGCTTTTGTTAAACCAAATATTGTGTGTTTTTTTCCATATACAACAACCTATCTGGACTCGATAAGAGAATCGATAAGGAATCGGTTCGATAAGAGGATTCGATAATAGGCTCGAACTCGATAATTTCTTATCAAACATCATCCCTACCCACTTGAGGACTTTCAGTTTTGCTTGATTTTTGCGCCGCCAGTGGATCAAAGCGCTAGAGTTTTGCCAGAAGGTAGACCACATTTCCCATTTTTTGTTTTTTTTTAGGGGAAATTGCAGGGTCAAAAGGTGGATGAGACAGAGACAACAACAATCCAATCCAATCCACTTTATTTATATAGCACATTTACACAACAAGAATGTTTCCAAAGTGCTGCACAGCCATGTTAAAAACAATATTAAAAACAATATTATGCTACACCAATGACTGAATAAAAACAAAGAATAAATGAATAGAAAACCAATACAGAGACAATATAAAAAATAAATATGATTAAAAACTATTTTAAAGGGTAAAACCAATTAAAACAGTAAAATAGACATCAAAATTTATTTAAAAAAAACACACAGGACAACAGAGGACAGAAGACCACACAACTCACGTAGTGTTAAAAGCCAAAGAATAAAAGTGGGCCTTAAGACGAGACTTAAAACACTCCACTGTGGAAGCAGTTTGAACATGGAGGGGCAGAGTGTTCCAGAGTTTAGGGCCGACCACAGAGAAGGCCCCTGTCTCCCCTGGTTTTAAGTCTCGTCCTGGGCACCACAAGCTGGAGCCGGCTCTCGGACCTCAGAGCGCGCGCAGGAGTGTAAATTTGGATGAGGTCCGAGATATACTGAGGTGCCAGTCCATGTAAAGCTTTAAAAACAAACAGCAAGGATTTAAAATCAATTCTAAAATGAACAGGGAGCCAGTGCAAACTCCGAAGAATTGGGGTTATATGCTGGCGTTTCCTGGCCCCTGTTAAAAGTCCTGCTGCCGCGTTCTGGACTAACTGCAACCGGGAGAGAGCTTTTTGGCTAATGCCAGCAGAAAGTGCATTGCAGTAGTCCAGGCCACTTGAAATAAAAGCATGCACCACTTGTTCAAAAAGGTTAAAAGATAAAAATGGTTTTACCTTTGCTAAAAGACGAAGATGATAAAAACACGATTTTAAAACGCCATTGACTTGTTTGTCAAATTTAAAATCGCTGTCTATAGTGACGCCAAGGCTGGTGACTTTGGGACGCACATCATTTTGCAATGGTCCCAAGTCAGTGAGGGCCGGACCAAAAACTGAAATTTCCGTTTTTCCCTCATTCATTATTTAAAAAATCTGGGCTAACCAAGCCTTGACATCACATAGACAGTTGAGAAGGGGTGTCAGCAACAGAACATCATCAGCAAATAGGATATAGAGATGTCCGATAATATTTTATAACATTTTTGATAAGGGTTGACAAGTTACTTAGTGCCATACTTGCCAACCTTGAGACCTCCGAATTCGGGAGATTGGGGGGGGGGTATATTGTAGCGTCCCGGAAGAGTTAGTGCTGCAAGTGATTCTGGGTATTTGTTCTGTTGTGTTACGGTGCGGATGTTCTCCCGAAATGTGTTTGTCATTCTTGTTTGGTGTGGGTTCACAGTGTGGCGCATATTTGTAACAGTGTTAAACTTGTTTATACGTCCACCCTCAGTGTGACCTGTATGGCTGTTGACCAAGTATGCCTTGCATTCACTTGTGTGTGTGTAAAAACCGCATATATTATGTGACTGGGCCGGCACGTCGTTTGGATGGAGGAAAAGCGAACGTGACGACAGGTTGTAGAGGACGTTAAAGACAGTGCCTTTAAGGCACACCCCCAATATTTTTGTCCGGGTGGAAATCGGGAAAAATTCGGGAGAATGGTTGCCCCGGGAGATTTTCGGAAGGGGCACTGAAATTCAGCAGTCTCCCGGGAAAATCGGGAGGGTTGGCAAGTATGCTTAGTGCTGCTTTAGCACGTTAAGTGAGACTGGGTGCATTTTAAAGTATGAAATCACATTTGATGTGTAACAACTGCACTTTTTTGGGAATTTTGTTGGTCATTCACAATCCCTTTTTTGTTATGCATTCTGATTTGTAATATTGGGTTTACAATGAGATTAATATACACCACTCATAAAGCTGTCTAAAAAAATACTTCATTTCAATGTAGTGTGACCTGCATACTAACCAGGTATTAGCAAGGTAATTATAAACGCTAACACAGAGGAACTACTTTTAACGGCGCCTTGATCACACTTAATTTTAGAAGAAAATACATTTTTCCTATACGTTGCAAAATAAGTTATTATTTATAGTACTCTTGTTTTGTTCTGTATATTGTATATTTTGTATATTGTTTTGTATGCTGTACAGGATTGCTTATTGTTTTTATTGGATAGAAGTCTGTTTATTTCAATTCTTATTTGTTATCTTTATTACTACTTGTGTGATTTATTTTTATTCCATATTTGTTTCTACTACCGCACCTTAAGTTGGAGTCCTTAATCTCGTGCCTGTAAAACGGCTGGTCAAACAAAACAGAAATCGTCGTCATGGAACCGCTACCTGCGCAAGCTAGCTCTCCAATCAGCTAAACCGACTCAATAACTCCACTGCGATGTTTTGGTGAATTTACTGAGGAATTTGTGAAACTGAAACCATACAAAAAGAATGCCATTGTAAGTTAATAATACTACCACAGACACTCGTAAATGCGTTAGCATATTCATTCATGCTAATTGATTGATTGATTGATTGAAACTTTTATTAGTAGATTGCATAGTACAGTACATATTCCGTACAATTGACCACTAAATCGTAACACCCGAATAAGTTTTTCAACTTAACTCAATGGTAATACCCCGCCTTTCGCCCGAATGCAGCTGAGATAGGCTCCAGCACCCCCCGCCACCCCGAAAGGGACAAGCGGTAGAAAATGGATGGATGGATAATGATTGCAAAATCGATCAAAGTAATCGTGATTATTATTTTGCTTTGGTTTACAAGAAGCCTACAACAAAAATCCGAACAGGAAATCTTAAAATCAGCCATATCAGATCATTGCAAAATAAATAACCACATCATAGACCGGGACAACGGCAAAATCATCGGTAACAGACACTCATAAATGCGTTAGCATATTTGCTAATGCTAACGTTGGTGATTACAAAATCGATCAAAGTAATCGTGATTATTATTTTGCTTTGGTTTACAAGAAGCCTACAACAAAAATCCGAACAGGAAATCTTAAAATCAGCCATATCAGATCATTGCAAAATAAATAACCACATCATAGACCGGGACAACGGCAAAATCATCGGTAACAGACACTCGTAAATGCGTTAGCATATTTGCTAATGCTAACGTCGGTGATTACAAAATCGATCAAAAGTAATCGTGATTATTATTTTGCCATAGCCGTCCAGCCCTAAGACCAACATGCAGTGTGAGTACACCCCTAACCCGCTTCTTCTTGCTCCCCCCCCCCAGTGTTTTGCTGCCGGTACTGCAGGCCAAAGCCAAGCGTGGCCCTCCCCGCCAGGCCAAGTACTCCATCTATTGCATCAACGCCATGTTCACCAACAGAGACACACACTTTGCTCAGATCTTTGAGGTCCGTCTTTGCTTAGACCACGATGATTGGCATCACTGTCTGTTCATGCATGTGTGTGTGTGTGTGTGTGTGTGTAGCCTCTACACAAAGGTCTAGACCCAGCCAACCTGGAGCAGCTCATCACCCCTCTGACCACCTTAGGTCACCTGGCCCAACTGGCCCCAGAGCAGTTTGCTGCTCCTCTCAAGTCGCTGGTGGCCAACTTCATAGTAAAAGATCTGCTGATGAACGACAGGGTACTGACAGCATTTAGTGGGCAATGGTGGACAGGTGTGTAAATATATTTGGTGGGCAGGTTCCAGGCAAGAAGACCACCAAACTTTGGGTCCCTGATGATGAGGTTTCCCCCGAGACCATGGCAAAGGTGAGCGTGCGTCCCTCAAGGAGGACATTTTTTATTTTTTTTCCATGACAAATAGTCCTAATTGGTGTTGCAGATTCAGGGCATCAAGCTGATGGTGAGGTGGTTGCTGGGAGTGAAGAACAATCAGAGCAAGTCGGGCAACTCCACGCTGCGCATGTTGACCGCTATTCTGCACAGTGATGGAGATCTCACCGAGCAAGGCAGGATGGGGTAAATCTTCCACCATGTTTACACAGTAGCGAGTTCGGGATTTAAGTGTGCCAAAGTAAACAGGTTTTCTTTTCATCTGCAGTGGAACCTCGGTTTATGAACTCTAACTGATTCTTGAGCCGAGTCTGTAACTCGAAAAATGTGTATATTGAAGCAGGTTTCTCCATAAGAAACAATGTACAAACCCCGTTTCCATATGAGTTGGGAAATTGTGTTAGATGTAAATATAAACGGAATACAATGATTTGCAAATCCTTTTCAAGCCATATTCAGTTGAATATGCTACAAAGACAACATATTTCATGTCCAAACTGGTAAACATTTTTTTTTGTTGCAAATAATCATTAACTTTATAATTTGATGGCAGCAACACGTGACAAAGAAGTTGGGAAAGGTGGCAATAAATACTGATAAAGTTGAGGAATGCTCATCAAAGACTTATTTGGAACATCCCACAGGTGAACAGGCAAATTGGGAACAGGTGGGTGCCATGATTGGGTATAAAAGTAGATTCCATGAAATGCTCAGTCATTCACAAACAAGGATGGGGCGAGGGTCACCACTTTGTCAACAAATGCCTGAGCAAATTGTTGAACAGTTTAAGAAAAACCTTTCTCAAGCAGCTATTGCAAGGAATTGAGGGATTTCACCATCTACGCTCCGTAATATCATCAAAAGGGTTCAGAGAATCTGGAGAAATCACTGCACGTAAGCAGCCAAGACCGTGACCTTCCATCCCTCAGGCTGTACTGCATCAACAAGCGACATCAGTGTGTAAAGGCTATCACCACATGGGCTCAGGAACACTTCAGAAACCCACTGTCAGTTGGTCGCTACATCTGTAAGTGCAAGTTAAAACTCTCCTATGCAAGGCGAAAACCGTTTATCAACAACACCCAGAAACGCCGTCGGCTTCGCTGGGCCTGAGCTCATCTAAGATGGACTGATTCAAAGTGTAAAAGTGTTCTGTGGTCTGACGAGTCCACATTTCAAATTGTTTTTGGAAACTGTGGACGTGGTGTCCTCCGGACCAAAGAGAAAAAGAACCATCCGGATTGTTCTAGGCGCAAAGTGTAAAAGGCAGCATGTGTGATGGTATGGGGGTGTATTAGTGCCCAAGACATGGGTAACTTACACATCTGTGAAGGCACCATTAATGCTGAAAGGTACATACAGCTTTTGGAGCAACATATGTTGCCATCCAAGCAACGTTATCATGGACGCCCCTGCTTATTTCAGCAAGACGATGCCATGCCACGTGTTACATCAACGTGGCTTCATAGTAAAAGAGTGCGGGTACTAGACTGGCCTGCCTGTAGTCCAGACCTGTCTCCCATTGAAAATGTGTGGCGCATTATGAAGCCTAAAATAGCACAAGGGAGACCCCCGGACTGTTGAACAACTTAAGCTGTACATCAAGCAAGAATGAGAAAGAATTCCACCTGAGAAGCTTCAAAAATGTGTCTCCTCAGTTCCCAAACCTTTACTGAGTGTTGTTAAAAGGAAAGGCCATGTAACACAGTGGTGAACATGCCCTTTACCAACTACTTTGGCACGTGTTGCAGCCATGAAGTTCTAAGTTAATTATTCTTTGCAAAAAAAAAAAAAAAGTTTATGAGTTTGAACATCAAATATGTTGTCTTTGTAGTGCATTCAACTGAATATGGGTTGAAAAGGATTTGCAAATCATTGTATTCCGTTTATATTTACATCTAACACAATTTCCCAACTCATATGGAAACGGGGTTTGTAAATATAAATAATGGGATCCAGCCTCAACAAAAGTCCATACTTTTTTGTTTGTACAATTTGAACACAATCTAGAGTGCTGTACAGTACTGTATACCACAGTGTTTTTCAACCTTTTTTGAGCCAAGGCACATTTTTCTCAATGAAAAAATCCTGAGGCACACCACAAGCAGAAATCATTAAAAAACAAAACTCAGTAGCCGATATTGACAGTAAAAAGTGGTTCTCGCAATTGTTGGATATTTAAAGCATAACCAAGCATGCGTCACTATAGCTCTTGTCTCAATGTAGGTGTACTGTCACCACCTGTCACATCACGCCCTGACTTATTTTGAGTTTTTTTGTGGGTAGTGTTTTAGTCCTTCTCTTGCACTCCTATTTTGGTGTTTTTTCCTGTTTTTTGGGTATTTTCCTGTTGCAATTTCATCTCTTCCTTGAGCGCTATTCTCCACACCTGCTTTGTTTTCGCAATCCAGACTATTTAAATTGTGCGGACGCTTTCCTTCTTTGTGGGGACATTGATTGTCATGTCATGTACGGGTGTACTTTGTGGACGCCGTCTTTGCTCCACAGTAAGTCTTTGCTGTCGTCCAGCATTTTGTGTTTTGTTTACTTTGCAGCCGGTTCAGTTTTAGTTTTGTTTTGCATAGCCTTCCCTAAGCTTCAATGCATTTTCTTTTTGGTTTAAACATAAGATACCTTATTACCTGCACGCTGCTTCCCGCTGTCGTCTGCATATTCTGATCACAACGCGACATGTTCCCGACATCTACAAAGCAATTAGCTACCGGCTGCCACCTACTGATATGGAAGAGTATTACACGGTTACTCTGCCGAGCTCTAGACCGTACAGACACTCAACAACGGCACATTATTTACGGATTATAATTACTTGTGTGCAAAAAATATTTTTAACCCAATTAGGTGAAATTACTTTATCTCCCATGGCACACCAGACTGTATTTCACGGCCGCGGCACAGTGGTTGAAAAACACTGGTATATCACACAAACATAACAAGGGGTGAGTTTTCTTTTTTTTAACTAGTCAAAACAACAAGCTGCTGTTCTCTGTGCCCTGCTTTTTGACTGCAGGCGGGACAGAAAATGAATGAATGAAGTGTTCGTACACACAAAAGTTTGTAAATGGAAACGTTTGCAAATGAAAGGGTTCGTAAACTGAGGTTCCACTATATTTGAAACAGTCGCATGGAGAAAAATAAGTTGTTGTTTTAATGGTTTGTCTCTAAATCCCAGCAAACCGGACATGTCGAGGTTACGACTAGCGGCCGCCTGCGCCCTCCTGAAGCTGGCCCAGGAGCCGTGTTATCACGAAATCGTCACCCTGGAGCAGTATCAGCTGTGCTCGCTCGTCATCAACGTAGGTCTTATTTTGAAAGGCCGCATCTCCCTTCCCCCCGTTCTCCGCCGACCGGCATAGCCGTTTTCCTGTCTTCCAGGACGAGTGTTACCAGGTGCGCCAGGGTTTTTCCCAGAAGCTCCATCGGGGTCTTTGCCGCCTGCGCCTGCCTCTGGAGTACATGGCCGTCTTCGCTCTGTGCGCCAAGGACCCGGTCAAGGAGCGGCGGGCCCACGCGCGCCAGTGCTTAGTGAAGAACGTCAACATACGGCGCGAGTACCTCAAGCAGCACGCCGCCATCAGCGGTAGGAACGAGGCACATCTTGGAATGGGGCGATGGGGAAGGTGATGGATGTTTGTGCTTGTACACAGACAAACTGTTCTCGCTGCTGCCGGAGTACGTGGTGCCCTACGCCATCCACCTGCTGGCGCACGACCCCGACTACGTCAAAGTGCAGGACATCGAGCAGCTCAAGGACATCAAAGAGTGAGTAGTGCCGTCGCCGCCGCGTGCGGTCACTTTCTCAACGGCTGCCTCCTTGGTAGAGCTCTGTGGTTCGTGCTGGAGATCATCATGGCCAAGAACGAGAACAACAGCCACGCCTTCATCAGGAAAATGGTGGAGAACATCAAACAGACGAAAGATGCTCAGGCGCCCGGCGACTCAAAAACAAACGAGGTACGGTTTGCGCCGCCATCATCTCGTCCGCACACGCAAATAGGACAGTTCACAAAATCCACGGTTGCCACGGTTTTGTGACCGTTTTCCTTTGGGTTCGGTGTAGGGTTGTACGGTATACCAGTACTAGCATAGTACCGCCATACTAATGGATCATATTCTGTACTATGCCGCCTCTAAAAAGTACTTTTTTTCAACGGGCGTCGTCATGTCATGACATTGCTGGTTTTAGGAGCAGAGGAGCGTGTTTGGCAGCGCACACACACAGAGTACTTACAAGCAGACACAGTGTGTAGACAGAAAAGGGAGAATGGACGCATTTTGGTGTAAAAAGTAAAGATAAAGGTGAAGTTATAACTAGGGCTGCAACAACTAATCGATTAAAATCGATTACCAAAATAGTTGGCGATTAATTTAGTCATTGATTCGTTGGAACTATGCTATGCGCATGCGCGGAGGCTTTTTTAAAAATATTATTAATTTTTTTAATTTTTGGGTTATTTTTTTTTGTTTGTTTTTTGTTTTTGTTTTGTTTGTTTTATAAACCTTTATTTATAAACTGCAACATTTACAAACAACTGAGAAACAATAATCAAAATAAGTACAAAAACAGTACAAAACAGCGTACGTCTCATGAGGTGGCGTAAACTAGCCAATGATGTGTCATGTGCAGCTCACGTGACGACGGCGTCTCCTTTGCTGGAAAAATTTGAAAAATGGCGCAGGAAAACACTACCGATAGTTTAGCGGAGAAACATCTTGAGGTTATTGCTTCAGTGGAGAAAAGTGTACGACCTAAGTCGTCAAAAGTGTGGGAACACTTCACTTTAAAGACTTCAAAGAAGAGCGTTTCCTGCAAAATGGCACGGAAGTACAACATTGCTTCAGGAGCACCTGAAGAAGAAACATGTTGGAGCCATGGATATAGGGAGGAACTCATAGTACGTAACTTTTTAAGTCCATAGTGGCAACAAGCATTCATGAGTTCAGCTTTTTTGTAAGTAACTTTAACGTTATGCCTTTGTTGCAACGCGGGGCTGATAATAATGTTTCTCCGGCACATTTGACTCCGTTTTGAGAGAGAAAACGCACGGTTACCAATTTGGAAATAAACGTAACGGACAGAAATATCTCAGGTTGGTTTCATAATGGATCAATGTAGCCGGGCCGATAAAGCTATATAAATCTATTTAGATTTGAGTGACGCTTTAGTATAACTAAACGTTATGAAGGTGCTGGAATATTTCATGCTATTATTCAGAGGCAGCCTAAAATGAATCCTTTATTATTCACAACAGAAACGTGTACAATATCTGATTCAGTTCTGATGAGTTACATTTCTGTGTTATTGTTGGTGTATGCTGCACCCCCAATGTCCACAACATGGTGCCAGTATGCTGGATTTTTTTCAATAAAATACTGGAAAGGATAGAAATGTAGTTTGTCTCTTTTATCCAATTAGTAAACGATTAATCGAAGCAATAATCAACAGATTAATCGATTATCAAATTAATCGTTAGTTGCAGCCCTAGTTATAACACTGAAACACCCTCAGGAAGAGGTGCTTTAAGACATGGCTACCTAGTGTTTTAGCTACTTCTAAATCTCTAATCCTCATCTGGCGACGAAAAAAGTGAGTTTCTTACAAGTATCATTATCACTGGAAAAGGAGGAATAGCTAAACATGCTTCACTACACACCGTAGCTCACTGGCGTCACAATGTAAACAAACGCCATGGGTGGATCTACACCTGACATCCACTGTAATGATACCAAGTACAGGAGCGTATCTAGTCGATACTTGTATGATTACATCAATATTTTTTAGCATCACAAAATCTTTTTTTTTTTAAATTTTATTTATATTATGTTTATAAAGTCAGAAAATATGTCTACATGAGGACTTTGAATATGACCAATGTATGATCCTGTAACTACTTGGTATCTAGTGTTTCCCATAAACTGCCAAGATACCTGTGGCGGTGGGGGCGTGGCTATGGGCGTGGTCACCCTGACATCATCGAGTAATTTGCATAATGTACTACAATGGTATGATTTTCTCTAAAAAGGCTAAAAAAATTTATACTTACTAATTAATAATAACAGTTTTGTTTTAAACATCCATCCATTTTACAATATAATATTTACATATTTATATACAGATTTGAACAATAAGTTATTCACTGAAATATATTTATTAATTGTGGTTCTTACAAAAAATATATCTTATAAAATATAAAAGCTAAAATGTCTCTTAAAGCTCTGCCCCTTTAATTAGTGCATACTAAATAATTTAACTTTAGCCTACTACTACAACCATATTATTTACCAGCAACATAAAGTGAAACAGAGGCAGAGGTGTCCTGCCACAGTCAGTAACAAATAAACAGAAAACAGTAGTGGTCAAATACAAATAAGGCAACAAGAGAAGTATCCTACACTTCTCTTTTGTAAAGTAAATCTGAACAGCCTATATGGGCATCTACATCAACTATATGATTTGCCTGAGAAGCTGGACAGGACAAAAAAAAAAGGTTTTTATTTTTTTTATTTGTGGCGGACGTATTTCTTTTGTGGCGGGCCGCCACAAATAAATGAATGTGTGGGAAACACTGGTATCAGATCGACACCTAAATGTGTGGTATCATCCAAAACTAATGTAAAGTATCAAAAAAGAGAAGAAAAAGTGATTATTGCATTTTAACAGCAGTGTAGATAGAACATGTTAAAACAGAAAATAAGCAGATATTAACAGTAAATGAACAAGTAGATTAATAATACATTTTTACAGTTTGTCCCTCATAATGTGTACAAAATAATAGGTGTATAAATGACACAATATGTTATTGCAGACTAATTAGGAGTCTTTGTTTGTTTACTTACTACTAAAAGACAAGTTGTCTAGTATGTTCACTATTTTATTTAAGGACTAAATTACAATGATAAACATATGTTTCATGTACACTAAGATTTTTTGTTCAAATAAAGCAAAGAATAACATTTTTTGTGGTCCCCTTTATTTAGAAAAGTATCGAAATACATTTTGGTACTGGTACCAAAATATTGGTATTGGGACAACCCTAGTTCAGTGTACATTTTTAGTTCTTTTTAACAGCCCAGAACACCATGTACCACAATTATGGAAGTCACGGTATGATTTCTTATCACCTTTATTGTAATCAAAATTATCATGGTTATCATTATTATCGCGATAATTTGAAATGTGTTCGAAATTTTAAAAAACTACTCATGCTAAAATCCTTTAACCAAGTTTTATTTATTTTTTAAAACCGCAAACAAGACATTCAAAATATATATATATATGTAGTAGCTCAAGTAGAAAATTGAATGTGCATAGGAAAGCAACACAAGCATTATCAACAAAGGCAGAAACAAAATAATACTATAAATCAGGGGTCACCAACGCGGTGCCCGCGGGCACCAGGTAGCCCGTAAGGACCAGATGAGTAGCCCGCTGGCCTGTTCTAAAAATAGCTCAAATAGCAGCACTTACCAGTGAGCTGCCTCTATTTTTTTAATTGTATTTATTTACTAGCAAGCTGGTCTCGCTTTGCTAGACATTTTTAATTCTAAGAGAGACAAAACTCAAATAGAATTTGAAAATCCAAAAAAATATATTTTAAAGACTTGGTCTTCACTTGTTTAAATAAATTCATTTATTTTTTTACTTTGCTTCTTATAACTTTCAGAAAGACAATTTTAGAGAAAAAATACAACCTTAAAAATGATTTTAGGATTTTTAAACACATATACCTTTTTACCTTTTAAATTCCTTCCTCTTCTTTCCTGACAATTTAAATCAATGTTCAAGTAAATTTCTTTATTTTTATTGTAAAGAATAATAAATAAAGTTTAATTTAATTCTTCATTTTAGCTTCTGTTTTTTCGACAAAGAATATTTGTGAAATATTTCTTCAAACTTATTATGATTAAAATTCAAAAAAAATATTCTGGCAAATCTAGAAAATCTGTAGAATCAAATTTAAATCTTATTTCAAAATCTTTTGAATTTCTTTTAAAATTTTTGTTCTGGAAAAATTTGAAGAAATAATGATTTGTCTTTGTTAGAAATATAGCTTGGTCCAATTTGTTATATATTCTAACAAAGTGCAGATTGGATTTTAACCTATTTAAAACATGTCATGAAAATTCTAAAATTAATCTTAATCAGGAAAAATTACTAATGATGTTCCATAAATTATTTTTTTAAATTTTTCAAAAAGATTCGAATTAGCTAGTTTTTCTCTTCTTTTTTTCGGTTGAATTTTGAATTTTAAAGAGTCGAAATTGAAGATAAACTATGTTTCAAAATGTAATTGTCATTTTTTTTCGTGTTTTCTCCTCTTTTAAACCGTTCAATTAAGTGTAAATATCATTAATTATTAATAATAACATAGAGTTAAAGGTAAATTGAGCAAATTGGCTATTTCTGGCAATTTATTTAAGTGTGTATCAAACTGGTAGCCCTTCGCATTAATCAGTACCCAAGAAGTAGCTCTTGGTTTCAAAAAGGTTGGTGACCCCTGCTATAAATCAATAAAAATAAATGTGAAAATGTTTGCAAGATGGCACCTTTATGCACTTTTTTGTCCTAAATAAAATAATGTTCATGTATACATAAGGCTGCCAGTTAGGGCCATAATAATAATTACAATTATTTTTATCAATATTGAAATTACGATTATTATTCATGATTATTGATTATGTTTGGTAAAACAGTGTTGGGTGTAATTTGTAATATCTAATAATATCTCTATATTTAAGACAAATATTTGTGTTTTTGTCAGAATTTTTATTACACGATGCCTTTACCTCTATTTTTACATTTTCATAGAGAGGTATTTTTTAAGTTACTAATGAATTCTATTCATGAATTAAAAACGGTACTATACTGCCTCTGAAAAATACTGGTGTTATTTTGTTATGCAGAGGCGCATGCATGTTCGGCAGTGCGCACGTACCGAGTACTTACAAGCAGACACGATGTGAAGACAAAAGAGACAGAATGGACGCATTTTAAATTAAAAACAAACAATAAATGTGAGGCTATAAACACTAAAGCGCCGCTCTACAAGAGGTGCTTTGAAACATAGTTAGCCGCTAACGTCCATCCGCAGTCAGCAGTGTTTTAGCTACTTCTAAATCACTAATCCTGGCCTCCATGGCGACAAATAAAGTATGTTTCTTACAAGTATCATTAATGCAGGACGATATCATTAATATTAGCTGGTCGTTACAGTATTAATTGATATATATATATCAATATATAATGCGCACTATTGACATGTGATCTACCGAAAACTTGACCGCAGGAAAAAGACTTTGATCACCTAAAAGCGCGCTAACGAAGCCGGATGTAAACAAAACACACGCCATTGTGACTGTCTGGAGCGTTGTCAGCATGTCTGTGATGGAGCGTTGTCAGCATGTCTGTGATGTGGACGTGATTTTTATATATATCCCAGATATACTGTACCCGCGGACAGCCATCTACAAAATGTGCAAATATTTAGAGGACAGTGGCGGCTTTTAAGAAGAGGAACTGGAGCAACAGCGCCAAGCAAGTGTGACGTCATGCTCGCTGCAGCTAGCCTCTTTAGTCAGGGACAGAAGTAGTCTCTAAACACGAGTACATTCTATAATAACACCAGATGATGCTAGATTTGTTGCTAGTTGTTTTATTTTTAAAAAGTCATGAAAAGTCTGTAAACACTTAAAAAAATCTCAACAAAGTACCTTGTACAATAAGCAGCAACAATTAAAAAATATAGCAAAACGATTTAAAAAAATGTTAATACTAATTAATAGTTACACTATTAATTTATATATATATATATATATAGCCTATATATTGCGCACTATTGACATGTGATCTACCAAAAACTTGACCACAGGAAAAAGACTTTGATCACCGAAAACCGCGCTACCGAAGCCGGATGTAAACAAAACACACGCCATAGTGACTGTCTGGAGCGTTGTCAGCATGTCTGTGATGGAGCATTGTCAGCATGTCTGTGATGTGGACGTGATTTTTATATATATCCCAGATATACAAAATACGAGTACATTCTATAACAACACCAGAAGATGATGCTAGATTTGTTGCTAGTTGTTTTTTTATTTTTAAAAAGTCATGGAAAGTCTGTTAAAAAAAATCTCAACAATGTACCTTGTACGATAAGCAGCAACACTTGAAAATAAAGCAAAACCATAACAAAAAATGTTCATACTAATTAATAGTAATATTTGTTTTGAATGTATGCATACATTTTGTAATCCTTTTTAAAGAAAGTCATATCAAATTATGCAAATTACTCAATGACGTCGCGGTGACCACGCCTCCACAGCCACATGTCTGTTTAGGAGGAACCCTGGTAAATAAAGTAAGGCTCCACTTTTCTAAAAATGCGCTACCTTGTTGCTAATATACATCGGGTTTGCTATTGAAACGCTACTGCTTAGCATTAGCGATTTCAACGTCTCCAATTTTTTCCCACGTTACAATCAAACAGCTGGTGCGTAATACTTACAGTATTAACACTTTGGGGCGCAACAAAAGACTAGAGTGAGCAAACACTACTATCTATGTTTTGGACTTGCAACCAAACGTCGTACTTGTAAATGGGAAGGGGGTGTATCGGTGCCATGTGCACCCATGAGCCAAAACAACAGGCGCCAGGGGGCGTCCCCTCCCTAACACGCGCTCGCCGTCCCTCCACAGAAGCTGTACACGGTGTGTGACGTCGCCATGAACATCATCATATCCAAGAGCACCACCTACAGCTTGGAGTCCCCCAAAGACCCCGTGCTGCCCAGCAGGTTCTTCACCAAGCCCGATAAGGTGGTCGCCATGACGACGTCACCAAGCACCCTCAGCTGCATGTATAAAAGCATGTTGTGTGCTCTACGTTGCAGAACTTCAGCAACACAAAGAACTATCTCCCGCCTGAGATGAAGTCCTTCTTCGTGCCAGGGAAAGTGAGTGTCCTGCGAGCAGGTGCAGCATGTGTGTGATGGTGCTGACGTGGAAGTGTCCCCACCCGCAGCCCAAGTCGGCCAACGTGTTGGGCGCCGTCAACAAGCCGCTGTCGTCCGCCGGCAAGCAGATCCCCAGCAAGGCGTCCCGCATGGAGACGGTCACCAACGACGACTCCTCGTCCAACCCTGGCTCTCCTCAGCGCAACAAGAGCAGGTAGAGTGAGGTGTGCTCACCTGCACCACACAACAAGAGCAGGTAGAGTGAGGTGTGCTCACCCGCACCACACAACAAGAGCAGGTAGAGTGAGGTGTGCTCACCCGCACCACACAACAAGAGCAGGTAGAGTGAGGTGTGCTCACCCGCACCACACAACAAGAGCAGGTAGAGTGAGGTGTGCTCACCCGCACCACACAACAAGAGCAGGTAGAGTGAGGTGTGCTCACCCGCACCACGCAACAAGAGCAGGTAGAGTGAGGTGTGCTCACCCGCACCACACAACAAGAGCAGGTAGAGTGAGGTGTGCTCACCCGCACCACGCAACAAGAGCAGGTAGAGTGAGGTGTGCTCACCCGCACCACACAACAAGAGCAGGTAGAGTGAGGTGTGCTCACCTGCACCACACAACAAGAGCAGGTAGAGTGAGGTGTGCTCACCCGCACCACACAACAAGAGCAGGTAGAGTGAGGTGTGCTCACCCGCACCACGCAACAAGAGCAGGTAGAGTGAGGTGTGCTCACCCGCACCACACAACAAGAGCAGGTAGAGTGAGGTGTGCTCACCTGCACCACACATCATGTGACCAGGTCTTCATGTGTGTGTGTCAGGCTGGACAGTTCTGAGTTGGACCACAGTGAGAATGAGGACTACGGCAGCACAGACAAGGTAGCACCCTCTTCACTTCTCACATCATGACTCCTTCTTCTTTCTGTTTCTTCCTTTTCTTTCTCCTTTCTCGTCCTCTTCCTTTTCTTCTTCCTCTTCTTTCTGTTATTTTTCTTCTTTCGGTTTCTTCTTTTTCTTTCTCCTTTCTCGTCCTCTTTCTTTTCTTCCTCTTCTTTCTGTTCTTTTTCTTCTTTCGGTTTCTTCTTTTTCTTTCTAATTTTTCTTCCTCTTCATTTTCTTCTTTCTCTTCTTTCTGTTCTTTTTCTTTCTCCTTTTCTTCTTTCTGTTTCTTCCTTTTCTTTTTCCTTTTCTTCTTTCTGTTTCTTCATTTTCTTTCTCCTTTTTCATCCTCTTCCTTTTGTTCTTCCTCTTCTTTCTGTTCTTTTTCTTCTTTCTGTTTCTTCTTTTCCTTTCTCCTTTTTCTTCCTCTTCATTTTCTTCTTCCTCTTCTTTCTGTTTCTTCTTTTTCTTTCTCCTTTTCTTCTTTCTGTTTCTTCCTTTTTTTCTCCTTTCTCGTCCTCCTCCTTTTGTTCTTCCTCTTCTTTCTGTTCTTTTTGTTTCTGCTTCTTCTTTTTCTGTCTCCTTTTTCTTCCGCTTCATTTTCTTCTTCCTCTTCTTTCTGTTATTTTTCTTCTTTCTTTCTTCTTTTTCTTCTTTCTGTTTCTTCTTTTTCTTTCTCCTTTTCTTCTTTCTGTTTCTTCCTTTTTTTCTCCTTTCTCATCCTCTTCCTTTTGTTGTTCCTCTTCTTTCTGTTCTTTTTGTTTCTGTTTCTTCTTTTTCTTTCTCCTTTTTCTTCCGCTTCATTTTCTTCTTCCTCTTCTTTCTGTTCTTTTTCTTCTTTTTTTCTTCTTTTTCTTCTTTCTGTTTCTTCTTTTTATTTCTCCTTTTTGTAATTTCTGTTTCTTCAAACGTATCTTTCTCTTTTTTCTTCCTCTTGCTTTTTGTTCTTATGGCTTCTCTTCTATTTCCTTTTCTTCTTATGGCTCCTCCTACTCCACTTTATGTATCATCTTATGGCTCCTCCTCCTCCTCTTCTTCTTTTTCTTCTTCTTGTTCCTCCTCCTCTTCGTCTTCTTCTTTTTCTTCCTCTTGCTCCTTCTTTATCAACTTATGGCTCTTATAAGAATAGGTTCTTATTTTTTTCTCTTCTTGCTCCTCCTCTTCTTCTTTTTCTTCTTCTTGTTCCTCCTCCTCTTCTTCTTCTTCTTATTTTTCTTCCTCTTGCTCCTTCTTTATCAACTTATGGCTCTCATAAGAATAGGTTCTTATTTTTTTTTCTTCTTGCTCCTCCTCCACCTTATTTATCATCTTATGGCTCCTCCTCTTCTTCTTTTTCTTCTTCTTGTTCCTCCTCCTCTTCTTCTTCTTCTTCTTCTTCTTTTTCTTCTTGCTCCTTCTTTATCAACTTATGGCTCTTATAAGAATAGGTTCTTATTTTTTTTCTTCTTGGTCCTCCTCCTCTTCTTCTTCTTTTTCTTCTTCTTCTTCTTCTTGCTCCTCCTCCCTTTCTTCGTTTTCTTCTTCTTGCTCCTCCTCCCCTTCTTCTTCTTTTTCTTCTTCTTCTTCTTGCTTCTCCTCCTCTTTCTTCTTTATCTTTTTTGTTCTTCTTGCTCCTCCTCTTCCACCTTCTTTATCATCGTCCTCTTCTTCTTTTTCTTCTTCTTGCTCCTCCTCCCCTTCTTCTTCTTCTTGCTGCTCCTCCTCCTTAATCTTCTTAAGGCTTCTCCTCCTCTTCTTCTTTTTTTTCTTCTTCTTGCTCCTCCTCCACCGCTTCTTTTTCTTCTTCTTGCTCCTCATCCTTCATCTTTATCATCTTATGGTTCCTCCTCTTCTTCTTCTTTTTCTTTCTCTTCTTCTTCTTGCTTTTTCCCTTCTCCTCCGTCTTCTTGCTCCTCTTCCTCCCCTTCTTCTTCTTGCTTTTCCCCTTCTCCTCCTCCTTCTTGCTCCTCTTCCTCCCCTTCTTCTTCTTCTTCCTGCTCCTCCCCTTCTTCTTGCTCCTTCCCGCGTGGCGCCCCCAGCAGGCCATTGTGACACAGTGCTGCCTGGTCCTTGCAGGAGAGTGATAAAGGGCGCGGGCGTAAGCGCGGCGTGACGGCGTGCAGCGAGGACGTGGACAGCAGGCCCAAGCGTGGGCGCAAGAAGGCGGCGGCCATGGCCAGCACCGAGTGTGAGGACCAGTGGACACAAGACACTCAGCCGGAGGACGAGCAGAACAGCCCACCCAAAAAGGGACGTCGGGGGCGGCCCCCCAAGTCGGCAGCCGCCAACCAGGACACGCCCACCAAAGGGAAGAGGGGGCGGAAGAAGGCGGCTCCTCCCCCGGAGGACGAGGAGGAGGAGGAAGAGGAGGAGAGGGCGGGGGAGGAGGAGGAGGAAGAGGAAGACGTGAGCAGTGAAAACGTGGAGGTGAAGACCAGAGGAGGACGACTGACTCGCACACCTCGACGATCACAAGGGTGACTCTCTTCTTCTTCTTCCTCCTTCTTATTCTTCCTCTTTCTCTTCTTCTTCCTCTTTCTCTTTCTCTTCTTCTTCTTCTCCTTCTTCTTCTTCCTATTTCTCTTCTTCTTCCTCTTTCTCTTCTTCTTCTTCTCCTTCTTCTTCTTCCTCCTTCTTATTCTTCCTCTTTCTCTTCTTCTTCCTCTTTCTCTTTCTCTTCTTCTTTTTCTTCTCCTTCTTCTTCTTCCCCTTTCTCTTCTTCTTCTTCTTCTCCTTCTTCTTCCTCTTTCTCTTCCTCTTTCTCTTCTTCTTCTTCTCCTTCTTCTTCCTCTTTCTCTTCTTCCCCTTCCACTTTCTCTTCTTCTCCTTCTTCTTCTTCTCCTTCTTCTTCATTTCTCCTTCTTCTTCCTCTTTCTCTTCTTCTCCTTCTTCTCCTTCTTCTTCCTCTTTATCTTCTTCTCCTTCCTATTTCTCTTCTTCTCCTTCTTCTTCCTGTTATTCTTCTTTCTCTTCTTCTCCTTCCTCTTTCTCTTCTTCTTCATCCTCTTTCTCTTCTTCTTCGTCTTTCTTCTTCTTCTTTTTCTTCTTCTTATTCTTCTTCTTCTCCCTCTTCTTACTCTTCTTCTTCCTCTTGTTACTTTTACTCTTCTTCTTCCTCTTCTCCTCTTCTTCCGCTCCCTCTTCTTTTTCTTCTTCCTCTTTTTCTTCTCTTCTTCCTCCTTTTCTTCTTCCTCCTTCTTTTCTTATTTTTCTTCTTCCTCTTTCCCTCTTCTTTTTCTTCTTCCTCTTTTTCCTCTCTTCTTCCTCTTTTTCTTCTTCCTCCTTCTTTTCTTATTTTTCTTCTTCCTCTTCTCCTCTTCTTCCGCTCCCTCTTCTTTTTCTTCTTCCTCTTTTTCTTCTTCCTCTTTTTCTTCTCTTCTTACTCTTTTTCTTCTTCCTCCTTCTTTTCTTCTTTTTCTTCTTCTTCTTCTTACTTCTTTGCTTCTGTTCTTCTTCTTCCTCTTCTTACTTTTCCTTTTCCTCTTCTTTCTCTTCCTCTTCTTCTTCCTCTTCTTTTCTTCATCTTCTTCTTCCTCTTCTTACTTTTCCTTTTCCTCTTCTTTCTATTGTTCTTCCTGTTTTTCTTCTTTCTTTTCTTCTTCTTCCTCTTCCTCCTTTTGCTTCTCTTCTTACTCTTCCTCCTTTTCTTCTGCCTCTTTTGCCTCTTCCTCCTTTTCCTCTTCTTACTCTACCTCTTCTTCCTCTTATATTTCTTCTTCCTCTCCCTCATCTTCTTCCTCTTCTTCTTCCTCCTCTTCCTCATTTTTTCTTCTCTTCTTCTTACTCTTCCTTTTCCTCTTCTTTCTATTCCTTCTCTTCTTTTTCCCCTTTTTTTTCTTCTTCTTGCTCTTCCTACCCTTCTTCTGTCTTTGACTCTTCTTACTCTTCCTTACTCTTCTTACTGTTTCTCTTATTTTCCTTCTTCCTTTTCTTCCTCTCCCCCTTCTGCCTCTTTTTACTCTTAGTCTTCTTCCTCTTGCTCTTCTTCTCACTCTTCTTCTTACTCTATTTCTCTTCTTATCATCCTCTTACTCTTCTTCTCACTCCTTTTCCTCTTGCTCTTCCTCTTCTTACGCTTACTCTTAATCTTCTTTTTGTATTTCTTCTTCTCCTCCTCCTTCTTCTTACTCTTCTTCTTCCCTTTCTCACTCTTTTTCTTCTTCTTTCTATTCTTCCTTCTTTCTTCTGTTTTTTTCTTCCGTTTTTCTTCTTTTCTTCATTCATTCTCCTTCCTCCTTCGTTCTTCTTCCTCCTCTTCCTTCGTCCGTTTCCTCTCCTTCATGTTCTTCTTCCTTCCTCCTGTTCTTCCTGGCCCTGCTGTGTAGTCCTCATGATGATGATGTGTGTCTTGTTAGCAGCACTGAGTCAGTAGCAGAGTCCACACCACAGAAGAGGAGAGGGAGACCACCCAAGTCAGCTCAGCCGCCCGCCAAGAAGCCCACGTAAGAAACTGTCAAGTAACTTCCTCTGGTTATATTCCCTCCCTCAGGCATCAAGGCCTACATATTGGGATGAAGGCCTAAATGAATACACTTAGTTTCAGAATGCTTGCTGCTTGATGGGTGATCAAATACTATCTATCATCCACTATCTATCATCCACGTGCTGTATTTAGCGTTGAAAAGCACATTTCAACATTTGACTTCAGGCGCGCAGGACGGTCCAAGACGGCCGCCGCTAAAGAAGACTCTGAGGATGAAGAGGAGCAGGAGGAGGAAGAGCAGCAGGAGGAGCCCACACCCAAGGTATGCAACAACAACAACAACAACAAAAGATTCATGCTTTAGTGTGAGTGATTGATTGAAACTTGTATTAGTAGATTGCACAGTACAGTACATATTCCGTACAATTGACCACTAAATGGTAACACCCCAATAAGTTTTTCAACTAGTTTAAGTCGGGGTCCACGCTAATCACGGAAGTTTATTGTGTGATGTTGGCCCCTTTAATCTTTTTGTAGTCTTTGGTATGACTCGGCCGGGGTTTGAACTCACGACCTCCCAGTCTCAGGGCGGACACTCTAACCCAGGGGTCACCAACGCGGTGCCCGCGGGCACCAGGTAGCCCGTAAGGACCAGATGAGTAGCCCGCCGGCTTGTTCTAAAAATAGCTCAAATAGCAGCACTTACCAGTGAGCTGCCTCTATTTTTTTAATTGTATTTATTTACTAGCAAGCTGGTCTCACTTTGCCTGACATTTTTAATTCTAAGAGAGACAAAACTCAAATAGAATTTGAAAATCCAAGAAAATATTTTAAAGACTTGGTCTTCACTTGTTTAAATAAATTCATTATTTTTTTTACTTTGCTTCTTATAACTTTCAGAACGACACTTTTAGAGAAAAAATACAACCTTAAAAATGATTTTAGGATTTTTAAACACATATACCTTTTTACCTTTTAAATTCCTTCCTCTTCTTTCCTGATAATTTCAATCAATGTTCAAGTAAATATATTTTTTTTATTGTAAAGAATAATAAATACATTTTAATTTAATTCTTCATTTTAGCTTCTGTTTTTTCGACGAAGAATATTTGTGAAATATTTCTTCAAACTTATTATGATTAAAATTCAAAAAAATTATTCTGGCAAATCTAGAACATCTGTAGAATCAAATTTAAATCTTATTTCAAAGTCTTTTGAATTTCTTTTAAAATTTTTGTTCTGGAAAATCTAGAAGAAATAATGATTTGTCTTTGTTAGAAATATAGCTTGGTCCAATTTGTTATATATTCTAACAAAGTGTAGATTGGATTTTAACCTATTTAAAACATGTCATCAAAATTCTAAAATTAATCTTAATCAGGAAAAATTACTAATGATGTTTCATAAATTATTTTTTTAAGTTTTTCTCTTCTTTTTTTCGGTTGAATTTTGAATTTTAAAGAGTCGAAATTGAAGATAAACTATGTTTCAAAATGTAATTGTCATTTTTTTCGTGTTTTCTCCTCTTTTAAACCGTTCAATTAAGTGTAAATATCATTAATTATTAATAATAACATAGAGTTAAAGGTAAATTGAGCAAATTGGCTATTTCTGGCAATTTATTGAAGTGTGTATCAAACTGGTAGCCGTTCGCATTAATCAGTACCCAAGAAGTAGCTCTTGGTTTCAAAAAGGTTGGTGACCCCTGCTCTAACCACTAGGCCACTGAGCTGGTAAAACTGCATCAATAATCGATTTTTAATCGAATCGTAACGGAAGATCCCCACCTCGTCTGACCACACTTTTCCTTACTTTGGAACAAACGTCTCGCTCTCGTTAGCATTAGCATTAGCCGTGTTTTGCTAGGAAGTGAGGGGGCAACAACAAAAAACGCTCAACTTGGCCATTTCGTAATTCTTTAATTTATGTATGTTGATGTAATTTTGCATTTCTTTTATGAAAATAAATGAGTGTTTATCACTTGTAACTTAAAAAACTAATTATTTGTAATAAGAAACAATTAAATGGATGAAGATGTGTACCATAAGAGCCTGATAACAAAGGTGTTTCACTGCAGTCAACTGTTTGCATTACTTTATGTGCAATTAATACATGGATTATTCACGTTTACTAATTGATACTATAATCATCCATGCCTGAATTGCGATGCACCTAAAAATCGATGATGTCCCCCACTTATAGTGCATGTACACAAACTGTGGGCCACATGAACTCACAGCTACCGTATATTTAGTGCTAGGATATCCAAACAAACTGGAATAAAGTTGTTGATAGTAGGCATGTACTGATAAACGCTATTAGTCAGCGCAGTAAAACTCCAGTTTCAATGACAATGGTGGAAAAAGCGTGATTGATAGCCGCACTTTGAGAAACTGACTGGTGCCATTGAGCTGAAAAATATCTTGTTTGCTAATTATCCCAAAGGCTTTCAAAATGTGCTCCTGATTTTTACTGTACTTACTGTCACCAAGTTTTGAGTAAAACACTTCTTGTATGACACACAATTGCATTTTTATCCAAATGTCATTAATGCCAGCAAATAATTGTGATTAATCTTATATATTGTATTATTGAATGTATCAAATGTGATGAATGTTTAATGGGCCACAGTGGAAACAATTGTGCCATTCATTTGCATTTTTGAAAGCATTACATGGATTCAATTCTTTAAGATGTCAATAAACTTATCAATTACTCATGACAAATCAGTGGGATTAACCTGATTCGTCGCTTAAAAAGTAGAATAGTTTGACAAATAAAAAGCAGCACAAAGGAATGTGACATGTTTGGGGAGGTGGATGACATCAGTGGTCAGAAAATATATTTTAGAAGGACTTCAAAAGCCTTACAAATGTTGACAGGAAAAGGGATGGCAGCGTTATTTGAATATTTGCACTTATTGCCCTGAATTATTTGGGGTTCCGAATGAAAAAATGTTTTTCATTGTATTTTCAAGTTCTTATTAATATGATTGCTTGTTTGTTTGTTGTTTTTTATGGCCATAAACTATTTTCATTGCTTAATATATTGTTTTTATCCAAAAAAAAATAGTGATTTTATGGCCATAAACTGTTTTCATTGCTTAATATATTGTTTTTATAAAAAAAAAAATAGTGATTTTATGGCCATAAACTGTTTTCATTGCTTAATATATTGTTTTTATTAAAAAAAAATATATAAAGTGATTTTATGGCCATAAACTATTTTCTTTGCTTGATAATATTGTTTTATAGCAATATAATGATTTGTTAAAACAAATAGTTTTTATGGCACTTTATTATAAAAAGTGTTTTCATGGCTTTTTTACATTTTTAAAGTTTTTTTTAATGGCAGCATTTTGTTTGTTTGTGCGGGGGGGGGGGGGGGGGGGGTATATATATTTGCTAATTATTCTTTTATTTTCAGGTCAAATTTCATGACTTTTATTGCGAAACACTAATACAGTATCAGTGCCGTGTCAATACAGGCGGTGAGTGTGCCGCCCGCTCACTGAGGCTTTAATGAAAGAAAGTTTTTATGGCAATATTTGGTTTTATATTTCAAAAATAGTGTCTTTATGGCCATGAACTATTTTCATTGCTTAATGTATCGTTTAATGGCAATATATTTTTTAATAAAACAAATAGTGTTTTTATGGCAATTTGTGATTTTATATATATTTTTAAATAGTGATTTTATGGCCATAAACTATTTTCATTGCTTAATATATTGTTGTTGTTTGTTTTTTTTTAAATAGTGATTTTATGGCCATAAACTGTTTTCATTGCTTAATATATTGTTTTTATAAAAAATATATATAAAGTGATTTTATGGCCATAAACTATTGTCTTTGCTTGATAATATTGTTTTATAGCAATATAATGATTTGTTAAAACAAATAGTGTTTTTATGGCACTTTATTATAAAAAGTGTTTTCATGGCTTTTTTACATTTTTTAAGTTTTTTTTAATGGCAGCATTTTGTTTGTTTGTGCGGGGGGGAATATATATATTTGGTAATTATTCTTTTATTTTCAGGTCAAATTTCATGACTTTTATTGCGAAACACTAATACAGTATCAGTGCAGTGTCAATACAGGCGGTGAGTGTGCCGCCCGCTCACTGAGGCTTTAATGAAAAAAAGTTTTTATGGCAATATCTGATTTTATATTTTAAAAATAGTGTTTTTATGGCCATAAACTATTTTCATTGCTTAATATATCGTTTTGATGGCAATATATTTTTAAATAAAACAAATAGTGTTTTTATGGCAATTTTTGATTTTTTTTATTTATTTTATTTAAAGTGATTTTATGGCCATAAACTACTTTCATTGCTTAATATATCGTTTTGATGGCAATATATTTTTAAATAAAACATATAGTGTTTTTATGGCAATTTGTGATTTTTTATTTTTATTTTATTTAAAGTGATTTTATGGCCATAAACTATTTTCTTTGCTTAATAATATTGTTTTATAGCAATATAATGATTTTTTAAAACAAATAGTGTTTTTATGGCACTTTATCATAAATAGTGTTTTCATGGCGATATGTGTACTTTTTTTTTTTTGTACGTTTTTTTTAATGGCAGCATTTTGTTTGTTTGTGTGGCGAAAAAAATTTAATATATATATATATATTTGCTAATTATTCTTTTATTTTCAGGTCAAATTTCATGACTTTTATTACGAAACACTAACACAGTATCAGTGCAGTGTCAATACAGGCGGTGAGTGTGCCGCCCGCTCACTGAGGCTTTAATGAAAGAAAGTTTTTATGGCAATATCTGATTTTATATTTTAAAAATAGTGTTTTTATGGCCATAAACTATTTTCATTGCTTAATATATCGTTTTGATGGCAACATATTTTTAAATAAAACAAATAGTGTTTTTTATGGCAATTTGTGATTTTTTAAAAAAATTTTTAAAGTGATTTTATGGCCATAAACTATTTTCTTTGCTTAATAATATTGTTTTATAGCAATATAATGATTTTTTTAAAACAAATAGTGTTTTTATGGCACTTTATCATAAATAGTGTTTTCATGGCGATATATGTACTCTTTTTTTCTTTTTTTTGTAGGTTTTTTTAATGGCAGCATTTTGTTTGTTTGTGCGGCGAAAATTTTTTAATATATACATATATTTGCTAATTATTCTTTTATTTTCAGGTCAAATTTCATGACTTTTATTACAAAACACTAACACAGTATCAGTGCAGTGTCAATACAGGCAGTGAGTGTGCCGCCCGCTCACTGAGGCTTTAATGAAAGAAAGTTTTTATGGCAATATTTGGTTTTATATTTCAAAAATAGAGTCTTTATGGCCATAAACTATTTCCATTGCTTAATATATCGTTTTGATGGCAATATATTTTTAAATAAAACAAATAGTGTTTTTTTATTGCAATTTGTGATTTTTTTTATTTTTATTTAAAGTGATTTTATGGCCATAAACTATTATCTTTGCTTAATAATATTGTTTTATAGCAATATAATGATTTTTTAAAACAAATAGTGTTTTTATGGCACTTTATCATAAATAGTGTTTTCATGGCAATATATGTACTTTTTTTTTTTTTGTACTTTTTTTTAATGGCAGCATTTTGTTTGTTTGTGCGGCGAAAAAAATTAAATATATATATATATATTTGCTAATTATTTTTTTATTTTCAGGTCAAATTTCATGACTTTTATTGCGAAACACTAATACAGTATCAGTGCAGTGTCAATACAGGCGGTGAGTGTGCCGCCCGCTCAGTTAATGAAAGAAAGTTTTTATGGCAATATCTGATTTTATATTTTAAAAATAGTGTTTTTATGGCCATAAACTATTTTCATTGCTTAATATATCGTTTTGATGGCAATATATTTTTAAATAAAACAAATAGTGTTTTTTATGGCAATTTGTGATTTATTTTTATTTTTATTTAAAGTGATTTTATGGCCATAAACTATTTTCTTTGCTTAATAATATTGTTTTATAGCAATATAATGATTTTTTAAAAACAAATAGTGTTTTTATGGCACTTTATCATAAATAGTGTTTTCATGGCGATTTTTATTTTTTTTTGTACGTTTTTTAATGGCAGCATTTTGTTTGTTTGTGCGGCAAAAAAAATAAAATATATATATATTTGCTAATTATTCTTTTATTTTCAGGTCAAATTTCATGACTTTTATTACGAAACACTAACACAGTATCAGTCAGTGTCAATACAGGCGGTGAGTGTGCCGCCCGCTCACTTAGGCTTTAATGAAAGAAAGTTTTTATGGCAATATTTGGTTTTATATTTCAAAAATAGTGTCTTTATGGCCATAAACTATTTTCTTTGCTTAATGTATCGTTTAATGGCAATATATTTTTTAATAAAACAAATAGTGTTTTTATGGCAATTTGTGATTTATTTATTTTTTTTAATAGTGATTTTATGGCCATAAACTATTTTCTTTGCTTATTAATATTGTTTTAAAGCAATATAATGTTTTTTAAAACAAATATAGTGTTTTTATGGCATTTAGTATGTATTTTATTTAAAAAAAACATTTTGAAGTACTTTTTTTTTTTTGTCTCATTGCCGTGCTCCACTTTAACAATGCTGTCAGCCTGACACACCAGTGGGGGGCGCTAACGAGCTGTTTTGTGCTCCAGGGTCGTAAGAAAACGGCGGGGCGAAGAAGATGAGCCTGCGGGCGCCGACGAGCGAAGGAGTGACGTACGGAATGAATTATGGACATAGAACTTTTTCAACTTTTCATACCCGGTTGCTGCCCCTGTTACACACACACACACACACACACACTCTCTCACACACACACACACACACTTGCATCACCCACGTGCACACTACTTCCTGTGTTGCAGCGTCGTGTTGTGTTGTTGTTGTTGTCGTTGGCCACCTTAGCTTAGACATGGTTTGAAGAGTGCTTGTAAATAGTCTCGTGTCGGATGCTGACTGAGAGGGAGTCTGGCTTTGTTGTTGTTATTATTATTATTATTATTATTAGAAATACAAAAAAAGTTCTCCCATCAAGCTTGACCCCTCCTCATGAGATTAACCCGTTTTTGTGACGTCCCGTTTTAAACACGCCTTTTTGTTTACAGCCCTGTACATTAATTCCTTTTTCTTTTCTTTTTTTTACCATGTATTAAAAATGTACAAAATATCCCAGGCCTGCTTTCACATGGAGTTTAATCTGGATGCCCTCAAATGACAGAATTCTCCCGAAACGCTGCTGGTTTGGTGCTCATCTTATTCAATCCCATCAAATAAACACAAATCAGTTCAATTGGATGTAATATTTTATTAGCATGGTTGGAAATAAGGGAGATTTTTTTACAAGGTGTCTTTAAAGTCTGGACATTTTATAATATATACACACACCTATGATAAACTATGTCCAATTGTGGTTTGTTTTTTGTACAATTATACATGATAAAATAATCACTCTTATGTGCATATATTGCCAAAATAAAACATTGACTTAGTGTGAAATACAAACTCCTAAATATACACATGAATCACTTGATATTGTGTTGATATGTTTAACAAGGTATTCCAAGATGCAACATTGCCATCTAGTGGTCACTGCGATGAACTGCGCCCCCGAACTAACATCAAAATACTACAAATCACGTTAGTCTCTATAATTAAACAAACGTGCAGGAGTAACACACGTAATACGTACCAAATATATTAGATGTATGTAGAAAAAACTGGATTAAAATATTTTTACGTTTTTTTATTTTTTATTACTGCCTTTCTCCAAACCACTGTGCTCGGTCTGATTGCGTCACTTCCGGTTTTCGAATTATCGCTGTTTTACAATTAAAAATTATTAAAGTCACTTTGTAACCGTCAGTGAAATACAAACGCTAATTTACAACTCACACTTTAGTTATTATGATATATAATAACTGACTTGTATCGTAAACATGCTATTCAGGCCTGCTAACATGCTAACTGTTAGCATGCTAACGTTTAGCATCGTAACTACGAACAAAAACACGGCATTTAAAAATCAAAGAGTACACGAAGCATTGCTTTCAAGTTACGTCATTGGTTTATTACGCACTACAGGATAATATAAAACGTTTTCAGGCGGTTAAATATACAACTTTGAAAGTGACTTATTTTGCTGTGACACCGTGTTGCAGTAAATCATTAACGTCCCACAACACGTTCAGGGGGGAACATTAGTTCCGCCATCGAATCAACCCACATATTTACAAAGTCATACAACACCAATATCTTATGACTATAAATATGTATAAACTTCATAAATATATAACTTTAAATAAATACAATTACGTCATAACTGTCTGATGGCAGCTACAAAATGTGAGTGAACAATTCTTACATATAAACAGTACAATATTGCACTATCCTACATATTTTTAGTGATTAATTTGATATTGTAGATGACTGATTGATAGGTTTTTCTTTATTTTCTCAGTTGTGATTTTATTTGAATTATTCGTGAACATCCAAATTGATAGCAATATATATTTGTTCCTCTTCAGTCATAACTTTGAAGTTGTTTTCTTTTTATTATGGCCAAATGCATCCGTAGTAATTGAGTAGTTCGGGTTTTTTTAGCCGCACTTTTGATACCACAAAATGTAATTTAAAAATATATATAGTTTAATCGCTTTGAAAACAAATATATACTAGTGTCAATACAAAAAAAACATAAAAATAATAATTTGAGATAAGACTAAATGTATAAAATATTAATATTATATATATATTAAAATTAAAAAAATAATAGATACAAATGTGTTTATTTTTAGTAGTAGAATATATGCATTTTTGCCTGTCCAGATCGTATAAATAAATATTCGCCACTTTGTGCAGGTGAAAATGATCTGCGTTGCACACAAATGGCCACAAGAGGGCAGAAGAGTAAAGTTACTTTGGATTTTCACTTACTCGTAGATGACTCGTTTATAGAACACGAGTGGTTCTTCCCTCGATGTGTGTCACTTTAAGAAAAAAAACTCATCATTTCTTCTAAAAGCATATTGTCGAAATAAAACAATGCTAGGAAAAAGAACAAAAAGACATAATGTAGTGAGAAAAAGCTTACATTTTGATATTGATTTGATACAAGTGTTGGATGAGTGCAAGCTAGACGTACATAATTAGTGTCCTTAATTGACAACTACTTAGCACACAAGCCAGACATAATTGAACAATATTGCAGTGTAAAGCAGCACATATGAACAAGTATCAAATGCAAAGTCTCCAAGGCAGAAGCGTATTAAAAGGTATCCAGTAACAAACGTGTCCGCGTCACCCCACTTACTACGTCATGACCGCTTAAGTCCATTCCAGATGGTTACTAATAAATTTAATATTCCTTTCTAAGCTGGTGTTAATAAATGATCAAAAAGTATATATATCATGTTTTTAATGAAAAATATAGTGTTTTTGAGGCAATATATTCTGTTTTTTAATGTAAAAATATAGTTTTTATAGCAATATATTATGATTTTTATTGAAAATATAGTTTTTATCGCTATATATTAGGATTTATATTGAAAAAAATATTGTTTTATAGCTATATTTTAGGATTTTTGTTTAAAAAAAATAGTGTTTTATAGCTATATATTATGATTGGTATTAAAAATATAGTTTTTATAGCAATATATTATGATTTTTATTTAAAAATATAGTGTTTTATAGCTATAATGATTTTTATTGAAAATATAATGTTTTATAGCTATAATGAATTTTATTGAAAATATAGTTTTTAGAAAAATATATGATTTTTATTGCAAAATGTTATTGATTGTCAATATAAAAAATAGTTTATTTATGGCAATATATTGTTTTAAAGAAGTTTTTTTTTTTATTGCAATCTACTATTTTATATAAAAAGATAGTTTTTTATTGCAATAGGTCTATATTATGTTTTTTTATTTGAAAAAATAGTGTCAATATTTTTTATTGCTTAATATATCATTTTGATATATATATTTTTTTTGATGAA
>NC_084735.1:8736249-8786249 GCF_033978785.1 Entelurus aequoreus
GTGTGTTTTGTTTGTTGTGTGTGTGTGTGTGTTTGTGTGTGTGTGTGTTGACGGTGGTGTTGGTGCAGGTATGTTCTGGGCAGCACAAAGACCAAAGACCCCAAGCACATGTACTACCTGAAGAGGTTCATCGCCGAAGCCCTCAAAGGTTAGTCAGTCATGTGACCTCCTCACCTTCATCATCATCATCCTCATCATCATCATCATCATGGTGTCCCGCAGCCATCGTGGTGGATGGCGTCAACGTGGTAGGCTACACGGCGTGGTCGCTCATCGACGGCTTCGAGTGGCATCGCGAGTACGGGATCAGGCGAGGACTTTACTACGTGGACTTCAACACCCCCGACCTCAAGAGGGAACCCAAAACATCTGCCACCTTCTACAGGTGTGACACGTGTGTGTGTGTGTAGGTGTGTGTTTGCGGCTGGGTGTGGTGATGCGTGCACTTGGGGACTGTCAGGTTCAAACACTGATGACATCTATTAAACAAGACAAGAAGCAAGGAATTAAACAGAGACAGAATTCAATTTGGCTCAATTCGAGGTGAGACGCCTGGACATCTGTACCCTTGCACGGTGTCTCAGCACGCTCTGCCGAAAGATTGCACACCCTCCTCCTTTTGTTTGGGCCTCCCCTGACCACGTGGCAACAGCTGCTTGCAAAGGGACGGGGGTCGTAAACAGCCATCGCCTTTGGTTACAAAACAGTTCAAAAGAAAAGGTCGGTTCAAAAAACAGGTGGTAAAAGAGGTTCGTAAAAGAGTTAAAAAAAGCGGTGCCTGGAGGGGAGTCGGGCCCTGCTTCCTCTCCGCTTTGTAGTTCTTGGGTCACGACGATATCTTTCTGTCGATTACAATACATGAAAGAAACGGAACACCTTCTTGTTGCTTCCCATCCTACACAGTGGAGGATTACAAGCCTTCTGCTTGGTAGGTTCAAAGACACGTTTTGGCTTCTCGCCGGGAACTCGTTGAACTTACCGTATTTTCCGCACTATAAGGCGCACCGGATTATAAGGCGCACTGTCAGCTTTTGAGAAAATTGGAGGTTTTTAGGTGTGCCTTATAGTGCGGAAAATACGGTAGATACAATTATTCTAACAGGCATAGGCGGAGTCCAAAAGACCGGATCACCAGCAGTCCCCTGCAACTCCAGCCGGTCGAAGGTCATCATGGGTATCTCATGCCACCGGAAGTGAAGATGGTGGGTGTCAGGTTCAAACACTGATGACATTTATTAAACAAGACAGGAGGCAACGAACCAAACAGAGGCAGAATTCAATTTGGACTCAATATTGAGGAGAAAACGTGTCGACCTGAAACCTCTTACAGTACCAAAAGATTGCACTCCTCCTTCTTTATTTGACTTTCCCCCCCCACCTGACCACGGCTGCTTCCAGAGGGAAGTGGGTCGTAAACAGCGTTGCCTTTGGTCACCGAACAGTTCAAAAGAAGGGGTCGTGAAATAGTTCAAAAAGGGTTCATAAAATACTTCAAAAAGAGTTCGTCTGGAAATTGGGCGGATCCTGCCATCTGTCCGCTTTGAAGTCACTGTGGAGTTTTACGAGCCTTCCTCCTGGTAGGCCCCAAAGACGGCTCCCGTCCGCCTGCCAGGAACTCACTGTAGTACAAAGCTTTTGTGATCATTTAGAAACAATTATTCTGGGGACGGCGTGGCGTAGTGGGTAGAGCAACCGTGCCAGAAACCTAAAGGTTTCAGGTTCGCTCCCCGCCTCTTACCATCCAAAAATCGCTGCCGTTGTGTCCTTGGGCAGGACACTTCACCCTTTGCCCCCGGTGCCGCTCACACCGGTGAAATGAATGAATGAATGGTAGGTGGTGGTCGGAGGGGCCGTAGGCGCAAACTGGCAGCCTCGCTTCCGTCAGTCTACCCCAGGGCAGCTGTGGCTACAAATGTAGCTTACCACCACCAGGTGAGCGCTTTGAGTATCTAACAATAGAACAGCGCGATATAAATCGAATCCATTATTATTATTAACAGTGGGAGTGAGGATTGGACACTCACACCCTCACCCTAATCCTTACCTCCGTGCGAGCCCCTTGCTCACCCCCCCCCCCCCCCCCCAACTCCCGTCAAGAAGCCCTGTGGCGGCATGGAATGGCGGCAGACAAAGGCCAAGGACGTGGCTGGGAGTGTCTAACCCAACCACGCACAGAGGCGGCAACTGAGCGATGGTCGTTGTGACTGCGGGGTGAAGCAGCGAGGTAGCTTCCATTGTGGCACTGATCTCCCCTGAAAGGGGATGGACCTGGAAAAGGTGATCCAAACATGATCTGCTTCTCCTACTCCAGACGGTAAGCTGCAACTGTCGGAGCATCCCCCCCTCGCGGTCTAAAACACAAGAAAAAAATATAGCAACCTATGCATCGCTTCGTGGAATGTCCGCACACTATTGGACTTGGCCGGGACAACTGCGAGGCCCCACCGTAGGACAGCACGTGTGGCCCTGGAGCTCGCAAAGCACATCATGGATATTGCAGCACTTGGGGAGGACTCCCTGACCGAGGTTGGTGCAGGCTACACCTTCTTCTGGAAAGGGGTCCCTGAAGGCCCTCGCCGCATCCATGGAGTAGGCTTTGCTGTGAAGTCCCAACTGCTGCAGCGCATCCCAGAATCTCCCGTCGGCATCAATGAAAGACTGACGACATGGCGTATTCCCCTCACAAAGGAACGCTTCGCCACCCTCATTAGTGCTCATGCACCAACTCCGGATGCCGAACACAACATCAAAGAGGCTTTCTACCGGGAACTTGACTCCATCATAAACTCATTCTCCTGTGGTGGACACAGAACACCTGGTATGGAAGGCAGTTACTGGCCAACACGGAGTGGGGAAAATGAACAGCAACGGACTTTGGCTACTCCACCTCTGTGCAGAACACCATCTGGTCATCACCAACACCACCTTCCAGATGAAAAACTGTCTCAAAACTACCTGGCAACACCCCCGCTCAAAGCACTGGCACCTCCTGGACTATGTTTTGTCCAGCAAAGAGATAAACGGGATGTTCTTTCCACCAGAGTCATGCGCGGAGCAGAGTGCTGGACCGATCACCTCATGCTTAGGACCAAACTCCTCATGACCATCTAACCCCGTTGTCCATGGACAGCCCCAAACCGGAAACTCAACTGCACAGCACTAAACAGCTGCACCACCATAGACAACCTCTGACGGCACCTTGTAAGCAACCTTGATCAGATCCCTGAGGAATCCACTGACTGGCCAGCTCTGCGCGATGCCATCCATAGAGTAGTCTGAGTGGCGCTCGGCCGCTCAAGGAAACGCCATTAGGCCTTCAAAAGATCCTTGGTTTATCCTGGGAAGACTGAGTCCCCTACAATGAGATCCTGGAGACCTTCAAAGGCCTTCAAAAGATCCTTGGTTTATCCTGGGAAGACTGAGTCCCCTACAATGAGATCCTGGAGACCTTCAAAGGCCTTCAAAAGATCCTTGGTTTATCCTGGGAAGACTGAGTCCCCTACAATGAGATCCTGGAGACCTTCAAAGGCCTTCAAAAGATCCTTGGTTTATCCTGGGAAGGCTGAGTCCCCTGCAATGAGATCCTGGAGACCTTCAAAGGCCTTCAGAGGCCTTCAAAAGATCCTTGGTTTATCCTGGGAAGACTGAGTCTCCTACAATGAGATCCTGGAGACCTTCAAAGGCCTTCAGAGGCCTTCAAAAGATCCTTGGTTTATCCTGGGAAGACTGAGTCCCCTACGATGAGATCCTGGAGAGCACCAAATCTAGCTGTATGGAAGCAGCCGTGGCCAAAAGCCGCCTGCGGTGGCTAGGACACACCATAGTTAAAAGTTAACGTAGCAATGATTGTCACACACACACACACAATAGGTGTGGCGAAATTATTCTCTGCATTTGACCCATCACCCTTGATCGCCCCCTGGGAGGTGAGGGGAATCATTTTTGGTGATTTAACCCCCAATTCCAACCCTTGATGCTGAGTGCCAAGCAGGGAGGTAACGGCTCCCATTTTTATAGTCTTTGGTATGACTCTGCCGCGCTACCGATCTCAGGGCGGACACTCTAACCACTAGGCCACTGAGTAGTCCTGCCTGATCACCGCCTGCCCCGCCAGGTCCTCCACAGCCAACCATACGAAGCGAAGCGTGCTGTTGGTGGACCAAAGAGGCGCTACAAGGACTACACCAAGGACCTTTTGAAGCGTACTTCCATCAACCCCGGCATGTGACCGCTTAGCTCGGCGGGCCACTTGTGCCAGAGTCCCAAACAAACCACAGCAACCAGCAAAGAAGGTCTGAGAAACGTGCCCAGCGACACAGGAGGACAGCCGGCATCCCCCCAACGTCGGAGCTCCCCTGACCCATCTGGGGAGGGAAGTGCGGCATCAAGTGGCATAAGCGGCAACATCGCTGAAACCCTCCTCACCTCTATGGAGCCAGCGTCATCATCGTACACCATGGACAGCTAAGTGTGTGTGTGTGTGTGTGTGTGTGTGTGTGTGTGTGTGTGTGTGTGTGTGTGTGTGTGTGTGTGTGTGTGTGTGTGTGTGTGTGTGTGTGTGTGTGTGTGTGCGTGTGTGTGCGCGTCACTAAACAGGAAGTTCTGTTTCCCTTCAGTCAGCACAAAGTCTTACAGCAAGTTAGACTTTAACTTTTTACTCTGATTACTCATTATTAACTCAAATACTTTGCATCAGTCCATCTGAGATTAATCTCGGGCCCAGCGAAGCCGGCGGCGTTTCCGGGTGTTGTTGATAAATGGCTTTGGCTTTGCATAGTAGAGTTTTAACTTGCACTTACAGATGTAGCGACCGACTGTATTTACCGACAGTGGTTTTCTGAAGTGTTCCTGAGCCCATGTGGTGATATCCTTTACACTTTTTGATGCAGTACCGCCTGAGGGATCAACTGGGGTTTGAAAAAGCAGTTTGAATGTTATTGTATTACCTAATTTTTACTCTAGTATTTAACGATAGAAGTACTTTAGCTAGTACTCTATTACTTCAACTGTTACTGCATTACGTAACTTTTACTCTAGTGTTTAACAATTGAAGTACTATAGTAATCTATTACTTTAACTGTTACTATATTACCTAACGTTTACTCTAGTAATTAACGATATAAGTACTTTAGCTAGTACTTTATTACTTGAATGTGATTGTATACCTAACTTTTACTGTAGTATTTAACGATAGAAGTACTTTATTTAGTAATCTATTACTTGAATGTGATTGTATACCTAATTTTTACTGTAGTATTTAACGATAGAAGTACTTTATTTAGTAATCTATTACTTGAATGTGATGGTATTGACTTTGGTGGTGGTGTTGTTTACACAGAAGTACTTTAGCTAGTAATCTATTACTTGAATGTGACGGTATTACCTAACCAAGACTGTTGGGTGGTGGTGTCCACACAGAAGTACTTTAGCTAGTAATCTATTACTTGAATGTGATTGTATTACCTAACCAAGCGGTGGTGTCCACACAGAAGTACTTTAGCTAGTAATCTATTACTTGAATGTGATAACCAAGTGGTGGTGTCCACACAGAAGTACTTTAGCTAGTAATCTATTACTTGAATGTGATTGTATTACCTAACCAAGACTGTTGGGTGGTGGTGTCCACACAGAAGTACTTTAGCTAGTAATCTATTACTTGAAAGTGATGGTATTACCTAACCAAGACTTTTGGGTGGTGGTGTCCACACAGAAGTACTTTAGTTAGTAATCTATTACTTGAATGTGATGGTATTACCTAACCAAGACTTTTGGGTGGTGGTGTCCACACAGAAGTACTTTAGTTAGTAATCTATTACTTGAATGTGATGGTATTACCTAACCAAGACTTTGGGTGGTGGTGTCCACACAGAAGTGCTTTAGCTAGTAATCTATTACTTGAATGTGATGGTATTACCTAACCAAGACTATTGGGTGGTGGTGTCCACACAGAAGTACTTTAGCTAGTAATCTATTACTTGAAAGTGATGGTATTACCTAACCAAGACTGTTGGGTGGTGGTGTCCACACAGAAGTACTTGAGCTAGTAATCTATTACCTGAAAGTGATGGTATTACCTAAGCAAGACTTTGTGTGGTGGTGTCCACACAGAAGTGCTTTAGCTAGTAATCTATTACTTGAATGTGATGGTATTACCTAACCAAGACTGTTGGGTGGTGGTGTCCACACAGAAGTACTTTAGCTAGTAATCTATTACTTGAATGTGATGGTATTACCTAACCAAGACTGTTGGGTGGTGGTGTCCACACAGAAGTGCTTTAGCTAGTAATCTATTACTTGAAAGTGATGGTATTACCTAACCAAGACTGTTGGGTGGTGGTGTCCACACAGAAGTGCTTTAGCTAGTAATCTATTACTTGAATGTGATGGTATTACCTAACCAAGACTGTTGGGTGGTGGTGTCCACACAGAAGTACTTTAGCTAGTAATCGATTACTTGAATGTGATGGTATTACCTAACCAAGACTGTTGGGTGGTGGTGTCCACACAGAAGTGCTTTAGCTAGTAATCTATTACTTGAAAGTGACGGTATTACCTAACCAAGACTGTTGGGTGGTGGTGTCCAAACAGAAGTGCTTTAGCTAGTAATCTATTACTTGAAAGTGACGGTATTACCTAACCAAGACTGTTGGGTGGTGGTGTCCACACAGAAGTGCTTTAGCTAGTAATCTATTACTTGAAAGTGATGGTATTACCTAACCAAGACTGTTGGGTGGTGGTGTCCACGCAGAAGTACTTTAGCTAGTAATCTATTACTTGAAAGTGATGGAATTACCTAACCAATACTGTTGGGTGGTGGTGTCCACACAGAAGTACTTTAGCTTGTAATCTATTACTTGAATGTGATGGTATTACCTAACCAAGACTGTTGGGTGGTGGTGTCCACACAGAAGTGCTTTAGCTAGTAATCTATTACTTGAATGTGATGGTATTACCTAACCAAGCGGTGGTGTCCACACAGAAGTACTTTAGCTAGTAATCTATTACTTGAATGTGATGGTATTACCTAACCAAGACTGTTGGGTGGTGGTGTCCACACAGAAGTGCTTTAGCTAGTAATCTATTACTTGAATGTGATGGTATTACCTAACCAAGACTGTTGGGTGGTGGTGTCCACACAGAAGTACTTTAGATAGTAATCTATTACTTGAATGTGATGGTATTACCTAACCAAGACTGTTGGGTGGTGGTGTCCACACAGAAGTGCTTTAGCTAGTAATCTATTACTTGAAAGTGATGGTATTACCTAACCAAGACTTTGGGTGGTGGTGTCCACACAGAAGTACTTTAGCTAGTAATCTATTACTTGAAAGTGATGGTATTACCTAACCAAGACTGTTGGGTGGTGGTGTCCACACAGAAGTACTTTAGCTAGTAATTTATTACTTGAATGTGATGGTATTACCTAACCAAGACTTTGGGTGGTGGTGTCCACGCAGAAGTACTTTAGCTAGTAATCTATTACTTGAATGTGATGGTATTACCTAACCAAGACTGTTGGGTGGTGGTGTCCACACAGAAGTACTTTAGTTAGTAATCTATTACTTGAATGTGATGGTATTACCTAACCAAGACTGTTGGGTGGTGGTGTCCACACAGAAGTACTTTAGTTAGTAATCTATTACTTGAATGTGATGGTATTACCTAACCAAGACTTTGGGTGGTGGTGTCCACACAGAAGTGCTTTAGCTAGTAATCTATTACCTGAAAGTGATGGTATTACCTAACCCTGAATGTGATGTATTACCTAACCAAGTGGTGGTGTCTACACAGAAGTACTTGAGCTAGTAATCTATTACTTGAAAGTGATGGTATTACCTAACCCTGAATGTGATGTATTACCTAACCAAGTGGTGGTGTCTACACAGAAGTACTTGAGCTAGTAATCTATTACCTGAAAGTGACGGTGTTACCTAACCAAGTGGTGGTGTCCACACAGAAGTACTTGAGCTAGTAATCTATTACCTGAAAGTGACGGTGTTACCTAACCAAGTGGTGGTGTCCACACAGAAGTACTTGAGCTAGTAATCTATTACTAAAGTGACGGTGTTACCTAACCAAGTGGTGGTGTCCACACAGGAAGGTGATCCAGAGGAATGGCTTCCCAGAACTGCCAGAGAACCGTCCAGCACAAGGAGTCTTCCCATGTGACTTTGTGTGGGGTGTGTCTGCCAACTCCATCCAGGTCAGTGCCTTGCTCAGAGGTCATGGCAGGCTCCTTCCTGACCCTGACACCTTCCTGGTGTGGGTGGAGCAGGTGGAGACCACGGCCAGTCAGTTTGCAGACCCCCGAGTGTACGTGTGGAACATCTCCAACCAGGGAGAACTGGTCCCAGTGGGAGGTGTGGTAGCACCACCCGAACAACAACACCCGCACTGCGCCCATTATGTCAGCATACGCCAGCAGGTGACCTTTGACCCACACATCTCAATATAGTCTTTTATTCTCACTTTATCATGTTTTATAGTCTTTTATTCTCACTTTATCATGTTTTATAGTCTTTTATTCTCACTTTATCATGTTTCATAGTCTTTTATTCTCACTTTATCATGTTTTATAGTCTTTTATTCTCACTTTATCATGTTTTATAGTCTTTTTTTCTCACTTTATCATGTTTTATAGTCTTTTATTCTCACTTTATCATGTTTTATAGTCTTTATTCTCACTTTATCATGTTTTATAGTCTTTTATTCTCACTTTATCATGTTTTATAGTCTTTTATTCTCACTTTATCATGTTTTATAGTCTTTTATTCTCACTTTATCATGTTTTATAGTCTTTTATTCTCACTTGATCATGTTTTATAGTCTTTTATTCTCACTTTATCATGTTTTATAGTCTTTTATTCTCACTTGATCATGTTTCATAGTCTTTTATTCTCACTTTATCATGTTTTATAGTCTTTTATTCTCACTTGATCATGTTTTATAGTCTTTTATTCTCACTTTATCATGTTTTATAGTCTTTTATTCTCACTTTATCATGTTTTATAGTCTTTTTTTCTCACTTTATCATGTTTTATAGTCTTTTATTCTCACTTGATCATGTTTTATAGTCTTTTTTCTCACTTTATCATGTTTTATAGTCTTTTATTCTCACTTTATCATGTTTTATAGTCTTTTATTCTCACTTTATCATGTTTTATAGTCTTTTATTCTCACTTGATCATGTTTTATAGTCTTTTATTCTCACTTGATCATGTTTTATAGTCTTTTATTCTCACTTGATCATGTTTTATAGTCTTTTATTCTCACTTTATCATGTTTTATAGTCTTTTATTCTCACTTTATCATGTTTTATAGTCTTTTATCCTCACTTGATCATGTTTTATAGTCTTTTATTCTCACTTGATCATGTTTTATAGTCTTTTATTCTCACTTTATCATGTTTTATAGTCTTTTATTCTCACTTTATCATGTTTTATAGTCTTTTATTCTCACTTTATCATGTTTTATAGTCTTTTTTCCTCACTTTATCATGTTTTATGGATTTTCATTAATATCTTTTGTGGCAATAAGGTAATATACTGTTAAGTAATACACTGTAAGGTGTAAGGTAATATAATATAAGGTAATATACTGTAAGGTGTAAGGTAATATACTGCAAGGTAACATAATATAAGATAATATACTGTAAGGTAACATAATATAAGATAATATAGTGTAAGGTAATATACTGTAAGGTGTAAGGTAATATACTGTAAGGTAACATAATATAAGGTAATATAGTGTAAGGTAATATACTGTAAGGTAACATAATATAAGATAATATAGTGTAAGGTAATATAATGTAAGGTAATATAGTGTAAGGTAATATACTGTAAGGTAACATAATATAAGATAATATAGTGTAAGGTAATATAGTGTAAGGTAATATACTGTAAGGTAATATAATGTAAGATAATATAATGTAAGGTAATATAATGTAAGGTAATATAGTGTAAGGTAATATAATGTAAGGTAATACAATGTAAGGTAATATAGTGTGAGGTAATACAATGTAAGGTAATATAATGTAAGATAATATAATGTAAGGTAATATAATGTAAGATAATATAGTGTAAGGTAATATAATGTAAGATAATATAGTGTAAGGTAATATAATGTAAGGTAATATAGTGTAAGGTAATATAATGTAAGATAATATAGTGTAAGATAATATAATGTAAGGTAATATACTGTAAGGTAATATAATGTAAGATAATATAATGTAAGATAATATAATGTAAGGTAATATAGTGTAAGATAATATAATGTAAGGTAATATACTGTAAGGTAATATACTGTAAGATAATATAATGTAAGGTAATATAGTGTAAGATAATATAATGTAAGGTAATATACTGTAAGATAATATAATGTAAGGTAATATAATGTAAGGTAATATAGTGTAAGGTAATATACTGTAAGGTAATATAATGTAAGGTAATATAGTGTAAGATAATATAATGTAAGATAATATAATGTAAGGTAATATAATGTAAGGTAATATAGTGTAAGGTAATATAATGTAAGATAATACAATGTAAGGTAATACAATGTAAAGTAATATAGTGTAAGGTAATATAATGTAAGATAATATAATGTAAGGTAATATAATGTAAGGTAATATAGTGTAAGGTAATATAATGTAAGGTAATATAATGTAAGATAATATAATGTAAGGTAATATAGTGTAAGATAATATAATGTAAGGTAATATACTGTAAGGTAATATAATGTAAGGTAATATAGTGTAAGGTAATATAATGTAAGATAATATAATGTAAGGTAATACAATGTAAGGTAATATACTGTAAGATAATATAATGTAAGGTAATATAATGTAAGATAATATAATGTAAGGTCATACAATGTAAGGTAATATAATGTAAGATAATATAATGTAAGGTAATATAATGTAAGGTAATATAATGTAAGATAATATAGTGTAAGGTAATATAATGTAAGATAATATAATGTAAGGTAATATAATGTAAGGTAATATAGTGTAAGATAATATAGTGTAAGGTAATATACTGTAAGGTAACATACTGCAAGATAATATAATGTAAGGTAATATAATGTAAGGTAATATAGTGTAAGGTAATATAATGTAAGATAATATAATGTAAGGTAATACAATGTAAGGTAATATACTGTAAGATAATATAATGTAAGGTAATATAATGTAAGATAATACAATGTAAGGTAATATAATGTAAGATAATATAATGTAAGGTAATATAATGTAAGGTAATATAATGTAAGATAATATAGTGTAAGGTAATATAATGTAAGATAATATAATGTAAGGTAATATAATGTAAGGTAATATAATGTAAGGTAATATAATGTAAGGTAATATAATGTAAGGTCATACAATGTAAGGTAATATAATGTAAGATAATATAATGTAAGGTAATATAATGTAAGGTAATATAATGTAAGATAATATAATGTAAGATAATATAATGTAAGGTAATATACTGTAAGGTAATATAATGTAAGGTAATATAATGTAAGGTAATATAATGTAAGGTAATACAATGTAAGGTAATATACTGTAAGATAATATAATGTAAGGTAATATAATGTAAGGTAATACAATGTAAGGTAATATAATGTAAGGTAATATAATGTAAGATAATATAATGTAAGGTAATATAATGTAAGGTAATATAATGTAAGGTAATATAATGTAAGGTCATGTGTTTTGGTGGGCAGGTGGATGAGATCCAGGCGGTGGGTGTGACCCACTTCCACTTCTCCCTGAACTGGTCATCAGTGGTACCAACAGGTGAGGTGGGTGGAGCCAACAGAACCCTGCTGGAGTACTACAGGTGTTTCTGTACTCACCTGCTGCACGCCAACATCACACCTGTCATCACCCTCTGGCACCACACCCGCCTACGCAGCAGCTTGCCTCACGCCCACACCTGGCTGCACAGGTGACACCTCAACACAGTGTGACTCTTCAAACTGTCTCACTACTCAACACAGTGTGACTCTTCAAACTGTCTCACTACTCAACACAGTGTGACTCTTCAAACTGTCTCACTACTCAACACAGTGTGACTCTTCAAACTGTCTTACTACTCAACACAGTGTGACTCTTCAAACTGTCTCACTACTCAACACAGTGTGACTCTTCAAACTGTCTCACTACTCAACACAGTGTGACTCTTCAAACTGTCTCACTACTCAACACAGTGTGACTCTTCAAACTGTCTTACTACTCAACACAGTGTGACTCTTCAAACTGTCTCACTACTCAACACAGTGTGACTCTTCAAACTGTCTCACTACTCAACACAGTGTGACTCTTCAAACTGTCTCACTACTCAACACAGTGTGACTCTTCAAACTGTCTCACTACTCAACACAGTGTGACTCTTCAAACTGTCTTACTACTCAACACAGTGTGACTCTTCAAACTGTCTCACTACTCAACACAGTGTGACTCTTCAAACTGTCTTACTACTCAACACAGTGTGACTCTTCAAACTGTCTCACTACTCAACACAGTGTGACTCTTCAAACTGTCTTACTACTCAACACAGTGTGACTCTTCAAACTGTCTCACTACTCAACACAGTGTGACTCTTCAAACTGTCTCACTACTCAACACAGTGTGACTCTTCAAACTGTCTCACTACTCAACACAGTGTGACTCTTCAAACTGTCTCACTACTCAACACAGTGTGACTCTTCAAACTGTCTCACTACTCAACACAGTGTGACTCTTCAAACTGTCTCACTACTCAACACAGTGTGACTCTTCAAACTGTCTCACTACTCAACACAGTGTGACTCTTCAAACTGTCTCACTACTCAACACAGTGTGACTCTTCAAACTGTCTCACTACTCAACACAGTGTGACTCTTCAAACTGTCTCACTACTCAACACAGTGTGACTCTTCAAACTGTCTCACTACTCAACACAGTGTGACTCTTCAAACTGTCTCACTACTCAACACAGTGTGACTCTTCAAACTGTCTCACTACTCAACACAGTGTGACTCTTCAAACTGTCTCACTACTCAACACAGTGTGACTCTTCAAACTGTCTCACTACTCAACACAGTGTGACTCTTCAAACTGTCTCACTACTCAACACAGTGTGACTCTTCAAACTGTCTCACTACTCAACACAGTGTGACTCTTCAAACTGTCTCACTACTCAACACAGTGTGACTCTTCAAACTGTCTCACTACTCAACACAGTGTGACTCTTCAAACTGTCTCACTACTCAACACAGTGTGACTCTTCAAACTGTCTCACTACTCAACACAGTGTGACTCTTCAAACTGTCTCACTACTCAACACAGTGTGACTCTTCAAACTGTCTCACTACTCAACACAGTGTGACTCTTCAAACTGTCTCACTACTCAACACAGTGTGACTCTTCAAACTGTCTCACTACTCAACACAGTGTGACTCTTCAAACTGTCTCACTACTCAACACAGTGTGACTCTTCAAACTGTCTCACTACTCAACACAGTGTGACTCTTCAAACTGTCTCACTACTCAACACAGTGTGACACTTCAAACTGTCTCACTACTCAACACAGTGTGACTCTTCAAACTGTCTCACTACTCAACACAGTGTGACTCTTCAAACTGTCTCACTACTCAACACAGTGTGACTCTTCAAACTGTCTCACTACTCAACACAGTGTGACTCTTCAAACTGTCTCACTACTCAACACAGTGTGACTCTTCAAACTGTCTCACTACTCAACACAGTGTGACTCTTCAAACTGTCTCACTACTCAACACAGTGTGACTCTTCAAACTGTCTCACTACTCAACACAGTGTGACTCTTCAAACTGTCTCACTACTCAGTCACTTCATCACATTGTCCAACACAGTGTGACTGTTCAAATTGTGTCATGTTACCCTGGCCAAATATACTCCTGCCTTGTTTTTAATGAATACTTAGGCCTGCTACTGTATTTTAAAGTTGTAATTTAGCTAGTATTTTATTACTTTAACTGTTACTATATTACCTAACTTTTACTCTAGTAATAGTAGAAATACTTTAGCAAGTATTCTATTACTTGATAGATACTGTATTACATAATTTTACTCTAGTATTTACCCATATAATTACTTTAGCCAGTAATCTATTACTTGAATGTTACTGTATTACCTAACCTTTACTCTAGTATTTAACGATAGAAGTACTTTAGCTAGTAATCTATTACTTGAATGTTACTGTATTACCTAACCTTTCCTCTAGTATTTAAGGATATAACTACTTTAGCTAGTACTTAATTACTTGATTGTTACTAGGTTACCTTACTTTTACTCTAGTATTTAATCATATAAATACTTTAGCAAGTATTCTATTACTTGATTGATACTGTATTACATAATTTTATTCTAGTATTTAACAGTACAACTATTTTACCTGGTACTCTATTACTTGAATGTTACCTAACTTTTACTCTAGTATTTAATGCTGGAAGTACTTTAGCTAGTATTCTATTACTTGAATGTTACTATATGACCCAACTTTTACTGTAGTATTTAACAATATAAGTACTTTAGCTAGTACTTTATTACTTGACTGTTACTATATTACCTAACTTTTACTCTAGTATTTAACAATAGAAGTACTTTAGCAAGTAATCTATTACTTGAATGTAACTGTGTTAGATACATTTTACTCTAGTATTTAACAATATAACTACTTTAGCTAGTAATCTATTACTTGAATGTTATTGTATTACTTAACTTTTACTCTAGTATTTAACGATAGGAGTACTTTGGCAAGTAATCTATTACTTGAATGTTACTGTATTACTTATCTTTTACTCTAGTATTTAACGATAGGAGTACTTTAGCAAGTAATCTATTACTTGAATGTTATTGTTACCTAACCTTTACTCTAGTATTTAATGATAGAACTACTTTAGCTAGTAATCTATTACTCGAATGTTACTGTGTTACATAAATTTTACTCTAGTACTTAACGATAGAAGTACTTTAGCAAGTAATCTATTACTTGAATGTAACTGTGTTAGATACATTTTACTCTAGTATTTAACGATATAACTACTTTAGCTAGTAATCTATTACTTGAATGTTATTGTATTACTTAACTTTTACTCTAGTATTTAACGATAAGAGTACTTCAGCTAGTAATCTATTACTTGAATGTTACTGTGTTACTTATCTTTTACTCTAGTATTTAACGATAGGAGTACTTTAACAAGTAATCTATTACTTGAATGTTACTGTATTACCTAACCTTTACTCTAGTATTTAACGATAGAAGTACTTTAGCTAGTAATCTATTACTTGAATGTTACTGTGTTACGTAAATTTTACTCTGGTATTTAACGATAGAAGTACTTTAGCAAGTAATCTATTACTTGAATGTAACTGTGTTAGATAAACGTTACTCTAGTATTTAACGATACAACTACTTTAGCTAGTAATCTATTACTTGAATGTTACTGTATTACTTAACTTTTACTCTAGTATTTAACGATAGTAGTACTTTAGCAAGTAATCTATTACTTGAATGTTACTGTTACCTAACCTTTACTCTAGTATTCAATGGTAGAAGTACTTTAGCTAGTAATCTATTACTTGAATTTTACTGTCAGCTAACTTTTACTCTAGTATTTAACGATAGAAGTACTTTAGCAAGTAATCTATTACTTGAATGTAACTGTTACCTAACCTTTACTCTAGTATTTAATGATAGAACTACTTTAGCAAGTAATCTATTACTCGAATGTTACTGTGTTACATAAATTTTACTCTAGTATTTAACGATAGAAGTACTTTAGCAAGTAATCTATTACTTGAATGTAACTGTTACCTAACCTTTACTCTAGTATTTAATGATAGAACTACTTTAGCAAGTAATCTATTACTCGAATGTTACTGTATTACTTAACTTTTACTCTAGTATTTAACGATAGTAGTACTTTAGCAAGTAATCCATTACTTGAATGTTACTGTTACCTAACCTTTACTCTAGTATTTAATGATAGAACTACTTTAGCAAGTAATCTATTACTCGAATGTTACTGTGTTACATAAATTTTACTCTAGTACTTAACGATAGAAGTACTTTAGCAAGTAATCTATTACTTGAATGTAACTGTGTTAGATAAACGTTACTCTAGTATTTAACGATATAGCTACTTTAGCTAGTAATCTATTACTTGAATGTTACTGTATTACTTAACTTTTACTCTAGTATTTAACGATAGTAGTACTTTAGCAAGTAATCTATTACTTGAATGTTACTGTTACCTAACCTTTACTCTAGTATTTAATGGTAGAACTATTTTAGCTAGTAATCTATTACTTGAATTTTACTCTGTCAGCTAACTTTTACTCTAGTATTTAATGATAGAAGTACTTTAGCAAGTAATCTATTACTTGAATGTAACTGTTACATAATTTTTACTCTAGTATTTAATTATATAATTACTTTAGCTAGTAATCTATTACTTGAACGTTACTGTATTACCTAACTTTTACTCCAGTATGCAATATATTACGCAATAATCCAACACAGTGTGACTGTTCAAACTGTGTGACAGTACACTATGAAATAAACCTTGTTGTTAATGAATACTTGTGCCTACTGTGCTTGAACGTAGTCATTGTGGAGAGTGTTTTCTGGGGCGGTACTTGGTTTGAGAACCACGGTTCTGGGTCCCTTTCACTGTCGAAACGTTGCGTTCAGGGACACTCCGGACTTGTTCTGTGCCTACGCGCGGCTGTGCTTCCGGGAGCTGGGCGAGCAGGTGAAGATGTGGATCACGCTCAACGAGCCCAACGACGAGATGGTGAGCTACCAGGAGGCCCACCAGATGCTGCGCGCCCACGCCCTGGCCTGGCGCGCCTACGACCGGGACTTCAGACCCGCGCAGGGCGGCCAGGTGGGTGCCCGTCCGGACCCGTCCGAGCGCCTCAAGGTCACCCGCCTCGCCCCCCTCAGGTGTCTCTGGCGCTGCACCTGGACTGGATGGAGCCCGCCTCCTCCTTCAGCCGCGAGGACGTGGAGCCGGCCCAGCGCGTGCTGGACTTCCGGGTGGGCTGGTTCGCCGAGCCGGTCTTCGGCAGCGGGGACTATCCTGCGGGGATGAGGAGCTGGCTGCGCCAACTCAACTCGCTGGAGTACGGACGCCTCACCACCAGGGGGCGTGTTTGCCTCCTCTTGACCCTCTTTGTGTTTGGTTCTGATCCAGACTGCCCGCCTTCAACCGGGACGACCAGCTGCTGGTCCGAGGGACCTACGACTTCTTGGCCATCAGCCACTTCAGCACCAAGCTGGTGACGCACGCCAAGGAGGACTCGTGAGTTTGTCATGTGACCTGCGCCCGCTTCCCGCTCCCTGGTGACGTGTGCACACGCAGGTACACCTACACCGCCATGCTGGAGGTCCAACACATGATCGACACCACCTGGATCATGTCGCCCAGGCCCGTGGTGCCCTGGGGGCTGAGGAAGGCGCTCAACTGGGTGAGAGCGCCGTACACCTGGCGCCCTCTGGTGGCCGAAGGAGTGACCTGCAGGGCATCAGTACTCCTCCAATACTGCAGGGAAATGTTTGAAAGATTATTGCCATAAACAACAATATTTAAATACAAAAACATAATATACTGCCATAGAAATAATATATTGCTGGAAAAAAACGTTTCATTTTTTTAACATGGCATAAAAACTCTATTAAATTAAATCAAACATAATATATTGCCGTAAAAGACAACAACAACAACATAATAGAAACACAATATATTTGTCAATAAATATAATGTTATATAGCCGGAAAAATACTTTATTTTTCAATTGAAAAACACTTTGCCATTAAAAACTATATTTTTTAATAAAAATATATTGACTTTAAAGTAATATATTTTACAATTAAAAAACAATATACTGCCATAAAAACACTTTATTTTTAAATCTAAAAAATATATAATGCCATTAAAACACTATTTTTTATTTTAAAAAACAGAATATAGTGCAATAGAAATACCCTTATTTAAATTAAAAAAGGTAACAATAACACTTTTTAATAATAAAAAACAACAATATGTTGCAATAAAAACAATATATTTGGTAATAAAATTATATATAGCTAAAAAAGTGTTTATTTTTTAATTAAAAAAGCATAACTTTTTTTTTTAAATTTATTAAAAAAACAATTTACTGCCATAAAGACAATATATTTGGCAATAATAATAATAAATGATAATATAAACCTGGAGAGAAAACAGTTCAATTAAAACACAATATGTTGGCATAAAAACACTATTTAAATTAAATCAAACATAATATATTGCCATAAAAACACGTTTTAGTAAAAAAAAAAAAAACATAATAGAAACACAATATATTTGGCAATAAAGATATTACATAGCCGGAAAAATACTTTATTTTTCAATTGAAAAACACTTTGCCATTAAAAACTATATTTTTTAATAAAAATATATTAACTTTAAAGTAATATATTTTACAATTAAAAAATATACTGCCATAAAAACACTTTATTTTTAAATATAAAAAATATATATTGCCATTGAAACACTATTTTGAATTTTGAAAAACATAGTATAGTGCAATAGAAAAACTTTTTTTTTTATTTAAAAAGATATTTTGCCACAAAAACACTTTTTAATTAAAAAAAAACATGTTGCAATAAAAACAATATATTTGGTAATAAAATAATATATAGCTAAAAAAAGTTTCTTTTTTAAGCATAACAGCTTTATTTTTTTACTGCCATAAAGACAATATATTTGGCAATAATAATAAATGATAATATATAGCTGTAAACAAAAAGTTCACCTAAAACACAATATGTTGGCATAAAAACACTATTTAAATAAAAAAAAACATAATATATTGCACTAAAACCACTGTATTTTTCTATTAAAATATATAATATACTGCCATGCAAAACAATATTTTTGGCAATAGAAATAATATATTGCTGGAAAAAGACTTTTCATTTTTTTTAACCTGGCTTAAAAACTGTATAATATTAAATTAAATCAAACATAATATATTGCCATAAAAACACGTTTTAGTAAAGAAAAAAAAACATAATAGAAACACAATATATTTGGCAATAAAGATATTACATATCCGGAAAAATACTTTATTTTTCAATTGGAAAACACTTTGCCATTAAAAACTATATTTTTTAATAAAAATATACTGACTTTAAAGTAATATATTTTACAATTAAAAAATATAGTGCCATAAAAACACTTTATTTTTAAATATAAAAAATATATATTGCCATTGAAACACTATTTTTAATTTTGAAAAACATAGTATAGTGCAATAGAAAAACTTTTTTTTTTATTTAAAAAGATATTTTGCCACAAAAACACTTTTTAATTAAAAAAAACCATGTTGCAATAAAAACAATATATTTGGTAATAAAATATAAAGCTAAAAAAAGAGTTTCTTTTTTAAGCATAACAGCTTGCCATCAAAACACTTTTTTTTAAATAATTTTTTTTTTTTTTACTGCCATAAAGACAATATATTTGGCAATAATAATAAATGATAATATATATCTGTAAACAAAAAGTTCACCTAAAACACAATATGTTGGCATAAAAACACTATTTAAATTAAAAAAAAACTAATATATTGCACTAAAACCACTGTATTTTTCTATTAAAATATATAATATACTGCCATGCAAAACAATATTTTTGGCAATAGAAATAATATATTGCTGGAAAAAGACTTTTCATTTTTTTAACCAGGCTTAAAAACTCTATAATATTAAATTAAATCAAACATAATATATTGCCATAAAAACACGTTTTAGTAAATAAAACAAAAAACATAATAGAAACACAATATATTTGGCAATAAAGATATTACATAGCCGGAAAAATACTTTATTTTTCAATTGAAAAACACTTTGCCATTAAAAACTATATTTTTTAATAAAAATATATTGACTTTAAAGTAATATATTTTACAATTAAAAAATATAGTGCCATAAAAACACTTTATTTTTAAATATAAAAAATATATATTGCCATTAAAACACTATTTTTAATTTTTAAAAACATAGTATAGTGCAATAGAAAAACTATTTTTTTTCAATTTAAAAAGATATTTTGCCACAAAAACACTTTTTGATTATAAAAAAACATGTTGCAATAAAAACAATATATTTGGTAATAAAATAATATATAGCTAAAAAAAGTTTATTTTTAAGCATAACAGCTTGCCATCAAAACACTTTTTTTTTTTTAAAAATTTTTTTTACTGCCATAAAGACAATATATTTGGCAATAATAATAAATGATAATATATATCTGTAAACAAAAAGTTCTCCTAAAACACAATATGTTGGCATAAAAACACTATTTAAAAAAAAAAAAAAAAAACATAATATATTGCAATAAAACCTCTGTATTTTTCTATTAAAATATATAATATACTGCCATGCAAAACGATATTTTTGGCTATAGAAATAATATATTGCTGGAAAAAGACAATTTTCACTAAAAAAAGATGTTGCCATAAAAACACTATAATATTAAATTAGAAAAAAACATAATATATTGCAATGAAAACACTATTTTATAGTTTAAGAAAAACATAATATATCACCATAGAAACAATATATTTGGCAATAAAATAATCATACATAGCCATAAAAACACTTTTTCCCTTATTAAATAAACAATATATATTGCCATTAAAACAACAAAATAAAACACCATTTTTTTAATTGAAAACTGATATTTTGCCACAAGGCATTGTTTTTATTTAAAAAAAACAACGATATACTGGCAAAAAAAACTATGTATTTGGCAATTAAAATTATATATAACCGGACTAACTATTTTTAAATTCAAAAAACCATTATGTTGCCATAAAACAATATTAAAACCATTATATTTTACACTTTAAAAACATGATATAATGCCATAAAAATCCTATATTTTCAAGTTAAAAAAACATTATAGTGATATAATACACTATTTTTTAAATACTGCTAAGAATTGTTTAGAAACAATAGTGTTGTTGTCAAGTCAATAATTGTTAAAAAATAAAGTCAATAATTGTTAAAAAAAATAAAGTCAATTATTGTTAAAAAATAAAGTCAATTATTGTTAAAAAATAAAGTCAATAATTGTTTAAAAATAAAGTCAATAATTGTTAAATATAAAGTCAATAATTGTTCAAAATAAAGTCAATAATTGTTCAAAATAAAGTCAATAATTGTTAAATATAAAGTCAATAATTGTTAAAAATAAAGTCAATAATTGTAAAAAAAAAATAAAGTCAATAATTGTTAAAAATGAAGTCAATAATTGTTAAAAAAAAATAAAGTCAATTATTGTTAAAAAATAAAGTCAATTATTGTTAAAAAATAAAGTCAATAATTGTTTAAAAATAAAGTCAATAATTGTTAAATATAAAGTCAATAATTGTTCAAAATAAAGTCAATAATTGTTAAATATAAAGTCAATAATTGTTAAATATAAAGTCAATAATTGTTAAATATAAAGTCAATAATTGTTAAAAATAAAGTCAATAATTGTAAAAAAAAAAAAGTCAATAATTGTTAAAAAATGAAGTCAATAATTGTTAAAAAATAAAGTCAATAATTGTTAAAAAAAACAAAGTCAATTTATGTTAAAAAAATAAAGTCAATTATTGTTAAAAAATAAAGTCAATAATTGTTAAAAAATAAAGTCAATTGTTTAAAAATAAAGTCAATAATTGTTCAAAATAAAGTCAATAATTGTTCAAAATAAAGTCAATAATTGTTAAATATAAAGTCAATAATTGTTAAATATAAAGTCAATAATTGTTAAAAAATAAAATAAAGTCAATAATTGTAAAAAATGAAGTCAATAATTGTTAAAAAATGAAGTCAATAATTGTTAAAAAATAAAGTCAATAATTGTTGAAATAAAAATAAAAGGTGTTGTTTCAGGTGAAAGAGCACTACCCTGACGTGTCGGTCTACGTGATGGCCAACGGCGTCCAGGAGGACCCGGCTCGCTTCAAAGACAGTCTGAGGGTCTTCTACCTCTACAACTACATCAACGAGGCCCTCAAAGGTGACATCATCACTACACACACATCTACCTCTACAACTACATCAATGAGGCCCTCAAAGGTGACATCATCACTACACACACATCTACTTGTACAACTGCATCAACGAGGCCCTCAAAGGTGACATCATCACTACACACACATCTACTTGTACAACTGCATCAACGAGGCCCTCAAAGGTGACATCATCAATACACACACATTTACTTGTACAACTGCATCAACGAGGCCCTCAAAGGTGACATCATCAATACACACACATTTACTTGTACAACTGCATCAACGAGGCCCTCAAAGGTGACATCATCGCCCTCTATTCACTACACACACACACCTGAGGTCAACCACCCCAACACACACAACCTGGTGACTTTTCACCTTTTTCTGCACAAACATGTTATTTACACCACAAGTACACCTTGTTGTGTTTTCATGGCTAAACCAATTATAGTGTTTTTATTTTATTTTTATTTACTTAATTTTTTTATTAAATCAACATAAAAACCCCAAGATACACTTACATTTAGTGTGTGTGCTGCTAGTCCACTAATAGTACTCACCTTTAACAGCTAATTTGACTCATTTTCATTCATTACTAGTTTCTATGTACCCGGTAACTGTTTTTATATTGTTTTATTTTATTTTTTATTTAAGAAAAATGTTTTTTTATTTATTTGTACTATTGTTTAGTTAAAATGTGGTGTTTTATGGTGTTGTGTAGTTTAAAATGTGGTGTTGTTTAGTCAAAATGTGGTGTTTTATGATGTAGTCAAAATGTGGTGTTTGATGGTGTTGCATTGTCAAAATGTGGTGTTGTGTAGTTAAAATGTGGTGTTTTATGGTGTTGTGTAGTTAAAATGTGGTGTTGTTTAGTTAAAATGTGGTGTTTTTATGGTGTTGTTAAAATGTGGTGTTGTTTAGTTAAAATGTGGTGTTTTATGGTGTTTTGTTGTTCAAATGTGGTGTTGTTTAGTTAAAATGTGGTGTTTTGTTGTTAAAATGTGGTGTTTTTATGGTGTTTTGTTGTTCAAATGTGGTGTTGTTTAGTTAAAATGTGGTGTTTTATGGTGTTGTGTTGTTAAAATGTGGTGTTTTATGGTTTGTTGTTAAAATGTAGTGTTGTTTAGTTAAAATGTGGTGTTGTTTAGTCAAAATGTGGTGTTTTATGATGTTGTAGTCAAAATGTGGTGTTTGATGTTGTTGCATTGTTAAAATGTTGTGTTTTTATGGTGTTGTGTAATTAAAATGTGGTGTTTTATGGTGTTATTTAGTCAAAATGTGGTGTTTTGTTGTTAAAATGTGGTGTTTTTATGGTGTTGTGTTGTTAAAATGTGTTGTTTAGTTAAAATGTGGTGTTTTATGGTGTTATGTTGTCCAAATGTGGTGTTTTATGGTGTTGTTAAAATGTGTTGTTTAGTTAAAATGTGTTTTTATGGTGTTGTGTTGTTAAAATGTGGTGTTTATGATGTTGTATAGTTAAAATGTGGTGTTTATGATGTTAAAATGTGGTGTTGTGTAGTTAAAATGTGGTGTTGTGTAGTTAAAATGTGGTGTTTATGTTAAAATGTGGTGTTTATGTTAAAATGTGGTGTTGTGTAGTTAAAATGTGGTGTTTTGTTGTTAAAATGTGGTGTTTTATGGTGTTTTGTTGTTAAAATGTTGTGTTTTAATGGTGTGTTGTCAAAATGTGGTGTTTTATGATGTTGTATAGTTAAAATGTGATGTGTAGTTAAAATGTGGTGTTTTATGGTGTTTTGTTATTAAAATGTGGTGTTGTTTAGTTAAAATGTGGTGTTTTGTTAAAATGTGGTGTTGTTTAGTTAAAATGTGGTGTTGTTTAGTTAAAATGTGGTGTTGTGTAGTTAAAATGTGGTGTTTTGTTGTTAAAATGTGGTGTTTTGTGTGTTGTGCTCACAGCGTTCACGGTGGACGGCGTGAAGTTGAAGGGTTACTTCGCCTACGCCCTGAGTGACCAGCGTGACCCGGGCTTCGGGCTGTACGGCCAGGTGCAGCAGGAAGTGGTGGTCAAAGCCTCGCTGGCCAACTATCGCAACATCATCCAACACAACGGCTTCCCCGTGCCGGGGGCGGCGGCCCAGACGTGTCCCGGCGGCGTCCCTCAGGGGTGTGCGGGCTGCAGCTGGCTGCTCAAGCGCCCCCTGGTGGGCTTCCTGGCGCTGGTGGTGTCGGTGGGGCTGGTGTCGCTGGGCCTGGTCCTCTACTACACCACCAGGAGACGCAAGGACGCGTACTGAGGGTGGAGTCTTGTGTGGATGTAGAAAAGAATAAAGCTGCTGCCAACAACACCCGGGTGTGTACTTTAATGTGTCATCAGAACATCATGGCGTCCAGACCGTCCTCCATGAACTTCTTGTAGATGGCCATGAACTTGGCGGTGAAGGCCTCCAGGTGGTAGATGGCCTTGCTGCCCAGCTGCAGGCGGTGCTCGTAGTACGCCGCCATGTGTGCCACCTCCGTCTTCAGCTGCCCGTCACAGTTGTTGAGCAGCTCCGTCACCAGACCCTGCGGGAGGGGGAGGGGCTCCTTTAATACCCACAAGTGTGTGTGTGTGTGTGTGTGTGTGTGTGTACACCTTCATGATGATGTCAGCAGGGATGCAGTGAGTCAGAAGCTCGTACAGCCGAGCTCGGACCTCCAACAGCCTGCAAGAGAAGATCCAATCAGAGTTTCAGGGTTTTCCTGCTTCCAAACTGCTGTCTCACCTCTGAGGACTCTGCTGGCTGACGATGGCGTTGGCCGTCTCTCGGAGGTACGCCTCCCAGTCCGTCTCAGGGACATCCTGGTCGGGTGAGAAGGGGTACCTGGGGGGACAAAGTACTTACTTTAGTTACGAGTATAAGGTACATTTATTTGTTGGCATTGAAAACGGCAACATTATCTAGAGGGAGTTTGGCTAAGTCCGCTCTCAGTGCTGCTGGAGTGATCGCCAGGTGCGAAGAGCCGCACAAAACCCGGCTGGATTCAGTCGGTGCCAAAAAAAAAAAAGGACCAGATTGTGTACACACCCTTAGTGATCACGTACGTGTTCATGAAAATAAGTTTGATACTGATTGGATCGACACATCCCTGCTAATAATGAACACACATCTTTAAATATATGAATAATGTTGTTAAAATGTGGTGTTTTATAGTGTTATGTTGTTAAAATGTGGTGTTTTATAGTGTTATGCTGTTAAAATGTGGTGTTTTTGTGGTTAAAATGTGGTGTTTTATAGTGTTATGTTGTTAAAATGTGGTGTTTTTGTGGTTAAAATGTGGTGTTTTATAGTGTTATGTTGTTAAAATGTGGTGTTTTATAGTGTTATGCTGTTAAAATGTGGTGTTTTATAGTGTTATGCTGTTAAAATGTGGTGTTTTATAGTGTTATGTTGTTAAAATGTGGTGTTTTATAGTGTTATGTTGTTAAAATGTGGTGTTTTTGTGGTGTTGCGTTGTTAAAATGTGGTGTTTTTGTGGTGTTGCGTTGTTAAAATGTGGTGTTTTATAGTGTTATGTTGTTAAAATGTGGTGTTTTATAGTGTTATGCTGTTAAAATGTGGTGTTTTATAGTGTTATGCTGTTAAAATGTGGTGTTTTATAGTGTTATGTTGTTAAAATGTGGTGTTTATGTGGTGTTGCGTTGTTAAAATGTGGTGTTTTATAGTGTTATGTTGTTAAAATGTGGTGTTTTATAGTGTTATGTTGTTAAAATGTGGTGTCTTTGTGGTGTTGCGTTGTTAAAATGTGGTGTTTTATAGTGTTATGTTGTTAAAATGTGGTGTTTTATAGTGTTATGCTGTTAAAATGTGGTGTTTTATAGTGTTATGTTGTTAAAATGTGGTGTTTTATAGTGTTATGCTGTTAAAATGTGGTGTTTTATAGTGTTATGTTGTTAAAATGTGGTGTTTTATAGTGTTATGCTGTTAAAATGTGGTGTTTTATAGTGTTATGTTGTTAAAATGTGGTGTTTTTGTGGTGTTGCGTTGTTAAAATGTGGTGTTTTATAGTGTTATGTTGTTAAAATGTGGTGTTTTTGTGGTGTTGCGTTGTTAAAATGTGGTGTTTTATAGTGTTATGTTGTTAAAATGTGGTGTTTTATAGTGTTATGTTGTTAAAATGTGGTGTTTTATAGTGTTATGCTGTTAAAATGTGGTGTTTTATAGTGTTATGCTGTTAAAATGTGGTGTTTTATAGTGTTATGTTGTTAAAATTGGTGTTTATGTGGTGTTGCGTTGTTAAAATGTGGTGTTTTATAGTGTTATGTTGTTAAAATGTGGTGTTTTATAGTGATATGTTGTTAAAATGTGGTGTTTTTGTGGTGTTGCGTTGTTAAAATGTGGTGTTTTAGTGTTATGTTGTTAAAATGTGGTGTTTTATAGTGTTATGTTGTTAAAATGTGGTGTTTTTGTGGTGTTATGTTGTTAAAATGTGGTGTTTTATAGTGTTATGTTGTTAATATGTGGTGTTTTATAGTGTATGTTGTTAAAATGTGGTGTTTTTATGGTGTTGTATTGTTAAAAAGTGGTGTTTTTGTAGTGTTGCATTGTTAAAATGTGGTGTTGCATTGTTAAAATGTGGTGTTTTATAGTGTTGTGTAGTTAAAAAGTGGTGTTTTATAGTGTTGTGTAGTTAAAATGTGGTGTTTTATGGTGTTGTGTAGTTAAATGTGGTGTTTTATAGTGTTGTGTAGTTAAATGTGGTGTTTTATAGTGTTGTGTAGTTAAATGTGGTGTTTTATAGTGTTGTGTAGTTAAAATGTGGTGTTTTATAGTGTTATGTAGTTAAAATGTGGTGTTTTATAGTGTTGCGGTGTTAAAATGTGGTGTTTTATAGTGTTATGTTGTTAAAATGTGGTGTTTTTATGGTGTTGTATTGTTAAAAAATGGTGTTTTTGTAGTGTTGCATTGTTAAAATGTGGTGTTGCATTGTTAAAATGTGATGTTTTTATGGTGTTGTGTAGTTAAATGTGGTGTTTTATAGTGTTGTGTAGTTAAAAAGTGGTGTTTTATAGTGTTGTGTAGTTAAAATGTGATGTTTTATGGTGTTGTGTAGTTAAAATGTGGTGTTTTATGGTGTTATTGTAGTTAAAATGTGTTTTTTTATGGTGTTGCGTAGTTAATGTGGTGTTTTATGGTGTTGTGTTGTTAAAATATGGTGTTTTATGGTGTTGTGTAGTTCAAGTGTGGTGTTTTATGGTGTTATTGTAGTTAAAATGTGTTTTTTTATGGTGTTGTGTTGTTAATGTGGTGTTTTATGGTGTTGTGTTGTTAAAATGTGGTGTTTTATGGTGTTGTGTAGTTCAAGTGTGGGGTTTTATGGTGTTGTTAAAATGTGGTGTTTTATATTGTTGTGTAGTTCAAATGTGGTGTTGCATAGTTCAAATGTGGTGTTTTTTACTGGGGTGATGTCACTTCCTGGGGTGTAAAAGAAGCGGGTTGTGGACTCACTGCTGCACCCTGCAGGCCTCGCACATCAGCAGCGCCTTGCGGAGATTACGACCAGACTTCTGGCTGATGCGCTGGGCCAAGTCTGGCGGCAGGAGCAGACCCTCTTTCTTGCACACCGCCGTCAGGACCTGGCACACCTGGAGACCACCACCAAGGTGTGGTTAGGGGATAAAGGGAGCGTGGCGGCGGGCGCTACCTGCTCGGTGCTGGGCAGGGGGACTCTGACGGCCAGGCAGCGGCTCCTGATGGGCCCGATGACCTTGGAGGTGGAGGTGGAGCAGAGGATGAGGCGGCAGGTGAACATGTACTTCTCCATGGTGCGCCGCAATGCATGCTGGGCGTCCTTGGTCAGCCGGTCCACCTCCGTCAGCAGCACCACTGGGAAGAACCGCCCACGTTAGCCCCGGGTCTACAGCCGGCCGGAGCCACTGCTCACCTTTGAAATCTCTCTGCGTGCTGGACTGGATCTGCTGGGACTGGGCCACCGTCTTGATCAGCTCCTGGATGACCACGCGGTCCTGATTGCCGGCATCGCTACAAAGCACACCACAACAATGTATAGTACTGTGTAGGCCATGTTGTCTAACCAGGAAGTAGCTGAATGTGTTATGTTGCGCCCTACAAAGTGTGTTATGGTCCTGATTGCCAGCATCGCTACAAAGCACACCACAACAATGTATAGTACTGTGTAGGCCATGTGGTCTAACCAGGAAGTAGCTGAACATGTTATGTTGCGCCCTACAAAGTGTGTTATGGTCCTGATTGCCGGCGTCGCTACGAAGCACACAATAACAATGTATAGTACTGTGTAGGCCATGTTGTCTAACCAGGAAGTAGCTGAATGTGTTATGTTGCGCCCTACAAAGTGTGTTATGGTCCTGATTGCCAGCATCGCTACGAAGCACACCACAACAATGTATAGTACTGTGTAGGCCATGTTGTCTAACCAGGAAGTTGCTGAACGTGTTATGTTGCGCCCTACAAAGTGTGCTATGCTCCTGATTGCCGGCATCGCTACGAAGCACAGCACAACAATGTATAGTACTGTGTAGGCCATGTTGTCTAACCAGGAAGTAGCTGAATGTGTTATGTTGCGCCCTACAAAGTGTGTTATGGTCCTGATTGCCGGCATCGCTACAAAGCACACCACAACAATGTATAGTACTGTGTAGGCCATGTTGTCTAACCAGGAAGTAGCTGAACGTGTTATGTTGCGCCCTACAAAGTGTGCTATGCTCCTGATTGCCGGCATCGCTACGAAGCACACCACAACAATGTATAGTACTGTGTAGGCCATTTTGTATACATGGCAGAAGTGTGTAATTTAGGGATTTTTTTTGTTGCGCCCTAAAAAGTGTTATTACTGTAAATATTGTGCTCACTACGCACCAGCTGTTGGTGCGTTGTAACGTGCATCTTAGTTGGAGTTTTCATTAACAAATCGCCATGTAAAATCACTAATGCTAACCGGTAGCATGTCAATAGCAAAGCCAGTGTATATTAGCATTAAGCTATCGCATATTAGGAAAAGTACTTGCTTTACTTACGTTTATAAAGTCCATTTATTTCTTGGCATTGAAAACTGCAACATTATCTAGAGGGAGTTTGGCTAAGTCCGCTCTCAGTGCTGCTGGAGTGATCACCAGGTGCGGAGAGTCACGCAAAACCCGGTTGGATTCAGCCGGTGCCAAAAAAAAAGAAAAAAGTACCAGATTGTGTACACACCCTAGTGATCATGTACGTGTTCATGAAAATAAGTTTGATGCTGATTGGATCGACACATCCCTGCTAATAATGAACACACATCTTTAAATATATGAATAATGTTGTTAAAATGTGGTGTTTTATAGTGTTATGTTGTTAAAATGTGGTGTTTTATAGTGTTATGTTGTTAAAATGTGGTGTTTTATAGTGTTATGTTGTTAAAATGTGGTGTTTTACAGTGTTATGTTGTTAAAATGTGGTGTTTTATTGTGTTATGTTGTTAAAATGTGGTGTTTTATAGTGTTATGTTGTTAAAATGTGGTGTTTTACAGTGTTATGTTGTTAAAATGTGGTGTTTTATTGTGTTATGTTGTTAAAATGTGGTGTTTTATAGTGTTATGTTGTTAAAATGTGGTGTTTTATAGTGTTATGTTGTTAAAATGTGGTGTTTTATAGTGTTATGTTGTTAAAATGTGGTGTTTTATAATGTTATGTTGTTAAAATGTGGTGTTTTATTGTGTTATGTTGTTAAAATGTGGTGTTTTTGTGGCGTTGCGTTGTTAAAAAGTGGTGTTTTTGGGGTGTTGCGTTGTTAAAATGTGGTGTTTTATAGTGTTGCATTGTTAAAATGTGGTGTTTTATAGTGTTGCATTGTTAAAATGTGGTGTTTTATAGTGTTATGTTGTTAAAATGTGGTGTTTTATAGTGTTATGTTGTTAAAATGTGGTGTTATTGGGGTGTTGCGTTGTTAAAATGTGGTGTTTTTGGAGTGTTGCGTTGTTAAAATGCGGTGTTATTGGGGTGTTGCGTTGTTAAAATGTGGTGTTATTGGGGTGTTGCGTTGTTAAAATGTGGTGTTTTTGGGGTGTCGCATTGTTAAAATGTGGTGTTATTGGGGTGTTGCGTTGTTAAAATGTGGTGTTATTGGGGTGTTGCATTGTTAAAATGTGGTGTTATTGGGGTGTTGCATTGTTAAAATGTGGTGTTATTGGGGTGTTGCATTGTTAAAATGTGGTGTTTTATAGTGTTGCGTTGTTAAAATGTGGTGTTATTGGGGTGTTGCATTGTTAAAATGTGGTGTTATTGGGGTGTTGCATTGTTAAAATGTGGTGTTATTGGGGTGTTGCATTGTTAAAATGTGGTGTTTTTGGAGTGTTGCGTTGTTAAAATGTGGTGTTTTTGGGGCGTTGCATTGTTAAAATGTGGTGTTATTGGGGTGTTGCATTGTTAAAATGTGGTGTTATTGGGGTGTTGCATTATTAAAATGTGGTGTTATTGGGGTGTTGCGTTGTTAAAATGTGGTGTTTTTGTAGTGTTGCATTGTTAAAATGTGGTGTTTTATAGTGTTGCGTTGTTAAAATGTGGTGTTATTGGGGTGTTGCATTGTTAAAATGTGGTGTTTTTGGGGTGTTGCGTTGTTAAAATGTGGTGTTATTGGGGTGTTGCGTTGTTAAAATGTGGTGTTTTTGGGGTGTTGCATTGTTAAAATGTGGTGTTTTATAGTGTTATGTTGTTAAAATGTGGTGTTTTTGTGGTGTTGCGTTGTTAAAATGTGGTGTTATTGGGGTGTTGCGTTGTTAAAATGTGGTGTTTTTGGGGTGTTGCATTGTTAAAATGTGGTGTTGCGTTGTTAAAATGTGGTGTTTTTGGGGTGTTGCATTGTCAAATGTGGTGTTTTTGTAGTCTTGCATTGTTAAAATGTGGTGTTTTTGTGGTGTTGCATTGTTAAAATGTGGTGTTTTTTAGTGTTGTGTAGCTAAAATGTGATGTTTTATGGTGTGTAGTTAAAATGTGATGTTTTATGGTGTTGTGTAGTTAAAATGAGGTGCTTTATGGTGTTGAATTGTTCAAATGTGGTGTTGAATTGTTAAAATGTGGTGTTTTTATGGTGTTGAATTGTTAAAATGTGGTGTTTTTATGGTGTTGCATTGTTAAAATGTGGTGTTTTTATGGTGTTGAATTGTTAAAAAGTGGTGTTTTTGTGGTGTTTAATTGTTAAAATGGGGTGATTTTGTGGTGTTGAATTGTTAAAATGTGGTGTTTTTGTGGTGTTGAATTGTTAAAATGTGGTGTTTTTATGGTGTTGCATTGTTAAAATGTGGTGTTTTTATGGTGTTGAATTGTTAAAAAGTGGTGTTTTTGTGGTGTTGAATTGTTAAAATGTGGTATTTTTGTGGTGTTGTGTAGTTAAAATGTGTTGTTTTTGTGTTGTACATGTTAAAATGTGGGATTTTATGGTGTTGTTAAAGTGTGGTGTTTTATAGTGTTATGTTGTTAAAATGTGGCGTTTTATGGTGTTAGGTTGTCAAAATGCGGTGTTTTTGTGGTGTTGTGTAGTTAAAATGTGGTGTTTTATGGTGTTGTGTAGTTGAAATGTGTTGTTTTTGTGTTGTACATGTTAAAATGTGGAATTTTATGGTGTTGTTAAAATGTGGTGTTTTATAGTGTTATTTTGTTAAAATGTGGTGTTTTATGGTGTTGTGTTGTTAAAATGTGGTGTTTTATGGTTTTGTGTAGTTAAAATGTGGTGTTGCATTGTTAAAATGTGGTGTTTTATGGTGTTGTGTAGTTAAAATGTGGTGTTTTATGGTGTTATGTAGTTAAAATGTGGTGTTATGTAGTTAACACCCCTAGTGATCACGTACGTTTTCATAAAAATAAGTTTGATACTGATTGGGGGCCGATGGATCGGCACATCTCTGCAAATAATGAACCAAAACACAAAGATTGGTCTTCAAATATATGAATAATGTTAAATTGCCCCCCACCTCAGAGTGAAACACCACCATTTACCATAATGAATAATCGTCATTAATCATCTGTAATGATCAAAAATCTCCCTGGTTATTATCTTGGCCAAAACTGTGCAGTCCTGAGTAGTGGATTACCTGGCGTTGACCTCCAAGTGGTAGTTGCTGGCTATGGTGTTGATCTCAATCTTCTTCTTGGAGGGGGCCTGCACACAACAACACCACACCTGAAGGTCTGTTGACATGATTTCATGCAGAATCCATTATCCACAAGGTTGTGTACGCTACATTTCTGCGTGGAGCGATGCTATCGATATTCGTATTGATTCGCCCACGTTAGTTCACTGCAGTTAACGTTCAAACCGGAAGTAAACAGGAAGTGGTTGGGTGTACAATCCTTGTGAGGGAAATATAGAAAACCTACAACAATAAATATAAAGGTGTTATTAAGAGGACTAGTAGTTACCACTATAGTTTGGTGCTCGATGCGCAGTTTCTCCACACCAGCTCCATAAAGCTCCCTCAGCAGGCACATGATGCGGGTCTTCTTTCCTGCTCCTGAAGGACCATAGACCAGCAAGTGTGGGAAGTCGCCACGTTGAACCTGGAACACAATTTGTCAGAATAATTTATCACAAAACTTTGTGTAACATTGAGTTCAGCTCGCCCTGCGAGAGGACAAAAGCTGTCTTTGATCCTACCAAGCAGAAGGCTTGTAAAACTCTGCTGTGTAGGATGGGAGGCGACATGAAGGTGTGGGTTTCTTTGATGTATTTTAATCCACAGGAAGAAGTTGTCTTGACCCGAGCTCTACAAAGCGGAGAGGAAGCAGAACCTGACTCCCCTCCAGGCACCTCTTCTTTTAACTGTTTTGTAACCAAAGGCGATGGCTGTTTACGACCCCCCTCCCTTAGAAACAGCTGTTGCCATGTAATCAGGGAAAGTCCAAATAAAAGAGGAGGCGTACAATCTTTCATCAGAGCGTGGGACGACACTGTGCAAGGGTACAGTGCCTACGCGTTTCTCCTCAATTGAGCTGAATTGAATTCTGTCTGTTTAATTCCTTGCTTCTTGTCTTGTTTAATAGAGGTCATCAGTTTTTGAACCTGACACAATTGATAATGGTAATATTAATAATAATAATAACTGTGATGTTATGAGCTAGGGAATATAAGAACTACACTACCCAGCATGCAATAGTAGTGATGAGCCTGCGCGGTAGCCCCGTTGAAGGAGGTTGTATGTCGCCATGCCGGCAGCTAGAATTGTGGTTATGAGCACGCTGCATTTATTACAATTAGACAGACAACACAATAACTAGACAATTCCCGCAAAAAATTTTGATGGGCCTGCTATATGTGCCACGGACCTCTGTCCGGGGGTCACCAGAAGCCGTCGTACTTATTAGATGGTGCCAAGTGTCCGAATCTGTGAGTTTTAGGTGTAACTGTACAAAACTAGCCACAGAGCTAGCCTATAACAGTAGCATGTTTACATAAAAATTCTGACACTTAGCATTTGTGCTAACAATAGCATGGTAACTGTCAGCATGTTTCATATACCAAGTTATACAACTCAATGGTGTATGGCTACGGAAATAAAAAAAAAATAAGTGTAAAAAATTGATTTAAAAAATGTTAGCATGAATTGATTAACGTGGACCCCGACTTAAACAAGTTGAAACACGTATTAGGGTGTTACCATTTTGTGGTCAATTGTGCGGAATACTTACTGTACTGTGCAATCTACTAATAAAAGTTTCAATCAATCAATCAAGCAAGCCTAAGTTAGCTTGCTAGCATGCAAACAGTTAACAAGTGTCACATGCCAAGTTAAATGACTCTGGGCTAAACGGTAGCAAAAGTAGCTCAAAAAGTTAGCACGCTAATGTGAGCATGCTAGCAAGCTAACTTAAGCATGCCAATAGTTAGCTTGTGTGACAAACCGAGTAATATGACTCTAAGGTGTAATTAGAGAAAAAAAAGTTAGCACTTTAATGTTAGCATGCTAACATAAGCATGCTAGCAGTTGATTGATTGATTGAAACTTTTGTTAGTAGATTGCACAGTACAGTACATATTCCGTACAATTGACCACTAAATGGTAACACCCGAACAGAGGTGGGTAGTAACGCGCTACATTTACTCCGTTGCATCTACTTGAGTAACTTTTGGGATGAGAAGAAACGCTACTTTTACTCCTCTCCATTTATCTACATTCAGCTCGCTACTCGCTACTGATTTTTATCGATCTGTTAATGCACGCTTTGTTTGTTTTGGTTTGTCAGACAGACCTTCAAAGTGTTTCACCAATCAAATGCAGTCACTGGTGACGTTTGACTCCGTTTCACCAGTCAAACAGACCCGGCAAAACAACAAGCTTAAGCTTACATGAACTCAACGTCAAAATTGAGGAAGCACATGGCGGTAAGTAACGTTAATAGATATTTTGGCTGTCACCGTAGGCTGATGTTAGCTTCCCCGCTATGAATCACTGTCAAATGTACATCGTGTGGGGACATTTATTAACGCACTGCAGCCTCATAGACAGACATGCACACACACACACACACACACACACACACACACACACACACACACACACACACACACACACACACACACACACACACACACACACACACACACACACACACACACACACACACACACACACACACACACACACACACACACACACACACACAGTCGCACACACACTCACGCATGCATAGAAACACCAATCAGAAGTGCACAGTGTGTTCCCAGGTGCAGCCCACACCTATCAGTTTATGGTTTGCGTAAAGGCTAACTTGTTATTTTCCTTTGTAATCTCTGCCTACTGAGCCTATGGTGCTGTTAAGTTATTGTGGCTCAATTTGCTTTAATTTGTTTTATGTTAATGTATTATTATTTAATATATATTATTGTTTTAGTTGCTTAAGAGATATTCCTGGCTCTGAATTTGCTCATTGCTATTTTTTATGTTTTTGTGCATTATTTGTTGCCGTCATCATTAAACAAACAGGTTACTTATCAGTTACTCAGTACTTGAGTAGTTTTTTCACAACATACTTTTTACTTTTACTCAAGTGAATATTTGGGTGACTACTCTAGGGCTGCAACTAACGATTAATTTTATAATCGATTAATCTGTCGATCATTACTTCGATTAATCGATTAATAATCGGATGAAAGATACAAACTAAATTTCTATTCTTTCCAGTATTTTATTGAAAAAAACAGCATACTGGCACCATACTTATTTTGATTATTGTTTCTCAGCTGTTTGTACATGTTGCAGTTAATAAATAAAGGTTTATTTTAATTTTAAAAAAAATTAAAAATAATAAATACAAAAAATTGCCTCTGCGCATGTGCATAGCATAGATCCAACGAATCGATGACTAAATTAATCGTCAACTATTTTTATAATCGATTTTAATCGATTTAATCGATTAGTTGTTGCAACCCTAGACTACTCCTTACTTTTACTTGAGTAATAAATCTCAAAAGTAACAGTACTCTTACTTGACTACAATTTCTGGCTACTCTACCCACCTCTGCACCCGAATAAGTTTTTCAACTTGTTTAAGTCGGGGTCCATGTTAATCAATTCATGGTAGTTAACAAGTGTCACATACTAAGTTATATGACTCGAAGGTAAACGGTTGCAAAATTTGCTCCAAAAGCTAGCACTTTAATGTTAGCATGCTAACATGCTAACGTAAAACATGCGTACAGTTAGCATGTTCCAAATACCAGAAAGTATAGCTGAGCTACAAGAGGAAGGTCATCTCGCAGGTTGGAGCATTTCTGCTGGAAATATTCGCCATTATAAAAAAGGCGCGTACCTAATCAATGGGCCCATGGCAATTAGTTTTCGGAATGGCGTTGCCATGGTAAGACGAAATGTACCCCACTTGAAGTACCGCCCTTGCCCTCACCGAGACCTTTCCGACGGTATGACACATGTGGGGGTTTGTTGGTTGGTTCGTCTCGTATTAATAAGCGCAAGAGAAACAGGACTAGTACAAGTTGAAGTATGAGCGAGAATAATATGGGCCTGCTTGCATTGCAGCAGGCCCATAATAAGGGTAAGGTTGAGAGTGGGATTACAAAATAAAAGTCTTTAGTGTATAATGAATTACAATGAATTGATTAACGTGGACCCCGACTTAAACAAGTTGAAAAACTTATTGGGGTGTTACCATTTAGTGGTCAATTGTACGGAATATGTACTGTACTGTGCAATTTACTAATACAAGTTTCAATCAATCAATCAAAATACCGTGTTAGCCATGGACTCGGCTAGCGATGCTAACGCTAGCAACATGTCGCTTCTATCTCTCTTGCATTCTCTCTCACCAGGTTTTTCAGCTGACTCGCTTGTTCTTTGTGATAGTCCAGTTTCCCCAAAGACGTGGGTCGGTACTTGTCCACCCACAGACTCATTTTGTCGTCACTTTGAGTGGAGCGGGTTGAGGTTTCTTTCGCGTTGACCGGAAGCTGCTCTTTCCCGCGGAATTGTTTGTTATTTAATGTCGCCGGCGGCCAAGCCGATGCTACTTCCGCCCTGGCTACGGAAAGTCAAAAGGGTAAAACGAAATAAAGACGGAGAACGTGATACAATTACATTATTAATTGTTTTTAGAGTATATGTCGCCTATACTGTATACAACTACAAAATAACAAACACGGAGGGTCCAGTTTTACACAAGGACCACTTTTTATTTCGTTTATTTTCAAAACTCCGTTCCACCACAATGTGTCACCACTTCCGCGCTTAGCGCCTTCAAAATAAGAGCTCAAGGCATATACTGTATAACAGCTTATAACAGGAAGTTATCAACACAAAGAGGCAAGTCCATAAAAATAGGTTACATTAGAAATCAAAATGAGAATAACCTGATTAGACATGAGTCGTTACTTTTAAAAGACCGGCTCATTGTTATAGTTTTTTTATATCAAGGAAACAATCATTACAAGGTGCACTCAGCTAGATCAGAATAATTTAAATTTACACAAATATTACTCCATTGGTGGGGAATATTCTGAAATATTGGCTATAATTATATTTTTTGGTTGTGTTTTCAATGTTAACACTCCACAAGGCGGTGCTACATTTCCATGTTTTGGCAGTGACGTCACCAGTTAGAATGATCCCTCACCCGAAAAGTACAAGAGAATTTTGACAATACAGAAAAAATACACAAATAAGAAGTGAGAATGAAATGCATTAAGGGATATGAAAAGTATAAACAAAACTACCAAAAAAATTAGGCCGTAAAAAAACAAAAAAAAAACACATCACTAGTACCAGTTATACAGTAAGATGCAGATCATAATAAGTTAATTTTACACAAAATTATTCTGAAATATTGGTTATTATTATTATTATTATTTTGTAGTGTTTTCATTGTTAACATTCCATAGGGCCGGTGCCATATTTCCATGCTTTGGCAGTGACATCAACATTGAAGTATGCTGAAAATAAAATAAACAAATAATAATAATAAGTAAGAATACATGATTTAATGGATATATAACAGTAGAAATAAAACTACAATGTAAATTGGGATATAATAAAATGTGAGTACTCAATTGTACTGCCATTACTGCTGTGTGTGTACGCTTAAACTACCACTATTACAAGAATGGACCTGAAAAGTGAATCCAAGTCAAAATATAGCCATAAAACGAAATATATATATATATATATATATATATATATATATATATATATATATATATATATATATATATATATATATATATATATATATATATATATATATATATATATATATATTAGGGATGTCCGATAATGGCTTTTTGCCGATATCCGATATGCCGATATTGTCCAACTCTTTAATTACCGATACCGATATCAACCGATACCGATATCAACCGATATATACAGTCGTGGAATTAACACATTATTATGCCTAATTTGGACAACCAGGTATGGTGAAGATAAGGTACTTTTTAAAAAAATTAATCAAATAAAATAAGATAAATAAATTAAAAACATTTTCTTGATTAAAAAAGAAAGTAAAAAAATATAAAAACAGTTACATTACCGAGCTATACCAACCGGGCGGTATAGCTCAGTTGGTAGAGCGGCCGTGCCAGCAACTTGAGGGTTGCAGGTTCGATCCCCGCTCCCGCCATCATAGTCACTGCCGTTGTGTCCTTGGGCAAGACACTTTACCCACCTGCTCCCAGTGACACCCACACTGGTTTAAATGTAACTTAGATATTGGGTTTCACTATGTAAAGCGCTTTAAGTCACTTGAGAAAAAGCGCTATATAAATATAATTCACTTTCACTTCACTTCACATAGAAACTAGTAATTAATGAAAATTTGTAAAATTAACTGTTAAAGGTTAGTATTATTAGTGGAGCAGCAGCACGCACAATCATGTGTGCTTACGGACTGTATCCCTTGCAGACTGTATTGATATATATTGATATATAATGTAGGAAGCAGAATATTAATAACAGAAAGAAACAACCCTTTTGTGTGAATGAGTGTAAATGGGGGAGGGAGGTTTTTTGGGTTGGTGCACTAATTGTAAGTGTATCTTGTGTTTTTTATGTGGATTTAATAAAATTAAAAAAAAAAAATTTTAAATAAAAAAAAAACAAAATGATACTGATAATAAAAAAAACGATACCGATAATTTCCGATATTACATTTTAACGCATTTATCGGACATCTGTAATATATACTATATATATTATATATATAATATATATATAATATACATATAACGTGTATATATATAATGTGTGTATATATATGTGTGTAAATGTGTATATATAAATATATATACACATGTATATATACATATATATATACACATATATATATATACACATATATATATACACACATATATATATATATATACACACACATATATATACACACATAAATATATTTGTGTGTATATATGTGTATATATATATGTGTGTGTATATATATGTATGTGTGTATATATATGTGTGTCTAATATGTGTGTATGTATATGTGTGTAAATGTGTATATATATATAAGTGTATGTGTGTATATATATAAATGTGTATGTGTATATACATACGTGTATATATATATATATATATATATAAGTGTATATATGTATATGTGTATATCTATGTGTGTGTGTATATATATATATACATATATATATATATATATATATAAGTGTATATATGTATATGTGTATATCTATGTGTGTGTGTATATATATATATATATATATATATATATATATATATATATATATTTATATATATATATATATATATATATATATATATATATATATATATATATATATATATATATATATATATATATATATATATATATATATATATGTGTGTGTGTGTATATATATGTATATATGTGTGGGAAATAGCATCTGTGGTTTTTCCTGACCTAACGTGTATGTGTATATGTATATATATGTATATATATATATATATATATATATATATATATATATATATATATATATATATATATATATATATATATATATATATATATATATATATATACATTTTTTTTAAAAAAAATTTTATTTTATTTTATTTTATTTATTTATTTATTTATTTATTTATTTTTTTTTAATGATTGTTTTTTAATGATTTTTTTTAATGATTTTTTTAAAATTATGAACCGACTAAGAATCAGTATGAAAAAAAATCGTGGTTCGGATCTGAATCGATTTTTTGTGTCCACCTAATGTGTGTAGTGAGTAGTACAACAGTACGACTGCAATGAATGGACTTTGCAAATATATTCGAACGTGTCGAGTGGCACTTGTACAGTTAAGTTAAGTTAAAGTTAGTAATGTGATGTGTGAACGTCCTGCCAGTGAGGAATTTGTGAACATTCTGTCCTTTGCGCCCCCACGTAGACCAGTTCCAGCCAGTGTCCCCTTTGCAGACAGGAGTGCGTGTCCACACAGGTAGATCCTCTTCAATGTGCATCCATCATGTCAAGCATTCATGCTTAGATAAAGATCAAATATGTCATCTTACATGCATCTTAAAGGGCCGGTACGTCACCATTTTGGTCTGGCAGATGAACCTTCCAGAACACCTTTCTCCTGGCCCCCCAGTGACGTCTCTGGTCTTCAAACAGGTCTCGACAGGCATAACTCGGCATGCCGCCTGTCCTCGAACCTTGAGGGATCCTTCCTTGCGGGACACCAAGACCACTATCTGCTGCTGGGAATTCCAGCGTGATCTTGACAGCTTTCGTTGTTGGAAGTCACCAGCAAGGAGCGGTGTTGAACTTGAGGTTCCTTTCGTACAGACCATCACCTGTGATGTTGCCGCGGTAACGCAGGAGGGACATTCCTCGGCTCCTGATGTGCAGCCTTGAGGACGTGGAGTCCTCTCCTCGCCTTCAGGTACGTGGAAACATCTTTTAGCTCAGGGATGTCAAAGTGGTTTTCGTTGAGGGCCACATGTTAGTTATCAGAGGGCCGCTTGTAACAGTGAATAATGGAGGAATTTGCCTCTGGATTTCATTATTAATTATATACATTGTTTTAAGCAGACGTCCATTTTACAGTGAAAACTTGTTTTTTTTAATGCAATATGTCATAAAAAATATTTGACAAAAGGGCGTACAACAAACAAATAAGAAAACTTTAAAAATAATAAATAGTTAGAATGGATAAACAATTTTATTTATAGGGACCTTAATTACTTAACATAATAATGATTTAATATCATGTTGTTATGAATTATTAACCTATTTAAGGCTCCAATTACTTCACATCAAATATTCCACTTAGAATGTTTTTTCGGGGGTAATATTGCATATTTTGTGTTTTTTTTTTACAAAAAAGACATGAAAAAAACAAGCAAAGAAAAAAATACAAAAATAATAAAAACGTATAGGTGATAAAAGTAAAAAATTAAATAAAGAATGACATATTTTTGATAATTTTATGAATGGGCCCCATTTGGATCCCGAATAATTGTAGATTTTTTTTAAAAGTTTTAAACTATTATTGTTTAAAAAATAATGCATCAAAATGAATTGTTGATCTACTTAAGGCTCCAATTACTTCACACTTTTTTTGCGGGGGAATTTTGCATGTTTTGTGGTTTTTGCCATAAAAAAAAACAGGGTTTTATTTGACAAAAAGCGCATTAAAAAAAATTATTTATGTAAAAAAAATAAAATAATAATAGACAGATAGACCTGAAGTTGACCTTGAGATTTAAGCGTCGAATAAAAATACAACTTTTTAAAAAAAAAAAACTTATTTTTTAACATTTTTCTAACTGCAAACTTGAGGGGAGTTCTAAAGGTTAAAAAAAAAAAAGTATATATTGTCTTGGTTTTGTAAATGAAAAATATAAAGTTTGGACACCCCTGATCGATGACGTTGTTGACACAGGGACGGACAATAAACGTCATGACATGGCGGGTGGCGGCACCTGCAGGGTCCTCCCTGAGGCCGCTGGCTGGAGGACCACCGAGCTGTTGTCTACGTCATCCTCCAGCGAGGACTGCGACAAAAAAGACGGTTTCTCCCGGGACCCGGATGTTCACCGCCGCCAGCTGAGCAGGAGACCGGAAGTCCCGCCTCCTCATCATCATTTGGGCGGGACGAGCAGGAATGAACCTGAGGTAGACGAAGACGAGGTAGGAAGACTAAAGTCATGTTCGCACAGTCAGCATTTACCTGTAGATACTGTACTTCTGGAAGAAGTGTTATAATCTTCAGATGATGATCTTCCAAACTGTTTCACACAAAAAAATATACGAGTGTTATTTTGATGTCTTGTACTTTTAGATATTGTCATATAAATCCAAAAGCTAACTTAGCTTTGTGAAATGGCTGGCAAAGAAAATGAGTGTAATTTATAAAACTCCATAATAAATCAACAAGCTAGTTATTTTAATTAGGAATGTAACGATAAACGGTATTAATGACAAACCGCTGTAAAACTCTGCACCGGATGTGACATGCCGCGCTATTACTCTGAAGCCGGAAGTGTGTGCCTTGACGTGAGCCAGGTCAAACTTATATATATATATATACAGGTATATATATATATATATATATTTTTTTGTTGTTGCGGTGGGATACACTGTATGAAAAAAAATTAGAAAATGAATTTTACTTTTGCAACCTCATTATACTATTGGCTAAGTTTTATATTCATAAATGTAAGTTTCTCAATACCCGACCTGTTTTTTGTGCTTTTAAAAAAGAATTAGAACTCTACTTTAAAACACTCTCTACCTCTAACAACCAAAAAGCTGTGAAAACGACGATGCTGTGCTCCAAATTTAAGTTATTTACTGAAATTGAGTGAGCCCATGGCTTTGCACTTTGTTATATATATATATATATATATATATATATATATATATATATATATATATATATATATATATATATATATATATATATATATATATATATATATATATATATACATATATTGCATTCTATTTTAGTTACTTTGAATTTACAACCCCCTGGCGCTGTTTTGTACTGTTTTTATACTTACTTTGATTATTATTTATCAACTGTTTGTAAATGTTGAAAGTTATAAATAAAGGTATATAAAATAAAATAAATAGTAATAATAAAAAATAAAAAATCATTTTGCGAGGGGAATTTTGCATGTTTTGTGGTTTTTGCTGTAAAAAACAGGGTTTTCTTTGACAAAAAGTGAATAAAACTCAATAGAAATACATAATTAATCAACAAGCTATTCATTATGATAAACGCTGTAATGACAAAGCGCTGTAACACTGCACAGGATGTGCTACAACTTTTAAAATTTTTTTTCATAAACCTTTATTTATAAATTGCAACATTTACAAGCATATATATATATAAATATAAATATATATATATATATATATATATATATATATATGTATATATGTGTGTATATATATATATATATATATATATATATATATATATGTGTGTGTGTGTATACATATATATATATATATATATATATATATATATGTGTGTGTGTGTATACATATATATATATATATATATATATATATATATATATATATATATATATATTAGGGCTGCAACTAACGATTAATTTGATAATCGATTAATCTGTCGATTATTACTTCGATTAATCGATTAATAATCAGATAAAAGAGACAAACTACATTTCTATCCTTTACAGTATTTTATTGAAAAAAAACATCATGCTGGCACCATACTTATTTTGATGATTGTTTCTCAGCTGTTTGTACATGTTACAGTTTATAAATAAAAGTTTATAATTTTTTAAAAAATTTTTAAAAATTAAACAAAAATAATTTAAAAAAAATTATTTTAGTCATCGATTCACTGGATCTATGCTATGCGCATACATCCAGTGAATCGATGACTAAAATAATCGCCAACTATTTTTATAATCGATTTTAATCGATTTAATCGATTAGTTGTTGTAGCCCTAATATATATATATATATATATATATATATATATATATATATATATATATATATATATATATATATATATATATATATATATATATATATATATATATATATATATATATATAAAACACAGCATTTTAAAGTAGAGTTCTGATTCTTTTTTAATATCTCTTGTCCCTCTCCAGTGTGGTTAAATTACATTCATTCACAGGAAGTGAATTCTCGTGACGTCACATAAACCGGAGGTGACGTCACCAACACCCGTTTTTTTTTTCTCCTGTGTCATTACAAAAAAACAATAAAACTATCACAAAATAAAACGAAAGAAAGGAGAAGATAAACATATTTAAAAATGTGTCTCTTAATTAGCCAGAACTATATTATTATTTAATATATATATATATATATATATATATATATATATATATATATATATATATATATATATATATATATATATATATATATATATATATATATATATATATATATATATATATATATATATATATATATATATAGGGTTAGGGGTTAGGGGTTAGGGGTTAGGGTTAACCCTAACCCTAACCCTAACAAAATGTTTTATTTATTATTATTATAATATATATATAATTTTTTTAAATTTTAAACATGGCTGTAAGTGTGTATGAGTATATTTTAGGCACGTTCAACAACACCGTGATAACAATGAGAAACATGATAGTTTTGCTGACAATAAATGGACAAGCGGTAGAAAATGGATGGATGGAACCGGGATATTTATTACATTTTCAGTTTGTAGCAGGGCTGTACTGATTGCACCACTAGAGGGCAGCAAATAGTCCATGTAAATATTTAGTCCAGCCACCCGTCGGTCCATTTTTCTACCGCTTGTCCCTCTCCAGAGTGGTTAAATTACATTCATTCTTCGCCTTATGTCACAAGTTATAACAAGAATCGTTAACATCTAAATGTCCTCCAATAAGCACACAATCTCTTCTTTTTTTTAGTCAAGTCATTTCCAAAAAGGTAACATGGTAGGTCATAGGCTACGAGGAGCTGGCAGCTACACAGCAGCTAAGCACACAATAGACATATGTGATAATCATTGAACAATATTGCAGCACATTTGTCAATACAAACAAGTACACTTATAGTTGTGTGTCACTTACACATACAAAGGTGTGTGTGAGTATTAGAGAGTAACCAGTAACAAACGTGTCCACATCATTCAACGTATTGCATCATGGGCTTAACTTAAGGAATAAAAAGAAAACACTTACCACTCCACTTCAACTTAAAGACAGCATAAGTCAATGCTAGACTGTTAATAATACAAAAGCCAAAAGCGGTGAAGTTGTCACGTTGTGTAAATGGTAAATAAAAAGAGAATACAATGATTTGCAAATCCTTTCCAACTTATATTCAATTGAATAGACTGCAAAGACAAGATATTTCATGTTCACACTGGAAAACGTTGTTATTTTTTGCAAATAGTAGCTCATTTGGAATTTGATGCCTGCAAGGTGTTTCAAAAAAGCTGGCACAAGTGGCAAGAAGACTGAGAAAGTTGAGGAATGCTCTTCAAACACTTATTTGGAACATCCCACGGGTGAACAGGCTAATTGGGAACAAGTGGGTGCCATGATTGGGTATACAAGTAGCTTCCATGAAGTGCTCAGTCGTTCACAAACAAGGACGGGGCGAGGGTCACCACTTTGTCAACAAAATGCCTGAGCAAATTGTTTAAGGACAACATTTCTCAACCAGCTATTGCAAGGAATTTAGGGATTTCACCATCTACGCTCCGTAATATCATCAAAAGGTTCCGAGAATCTGGAGAAATCACTGCACGTAAGCCATGATATTACACACCTTGGATCCCTCAGGCGGTACTGCATCAAAAAGCCACATCAGTGTGTAAAGGATATCACCACATGGGCTCAGGAACACTTCAGAAAACCACTGTCAGTAACTACAGTCGGTCGCTGCATCTGTAAGTGCGAGTTAAAACTCCACTATGCAAAGCCACAGCCATTTATCAACAACACCCAGAAACGCCGCCGTCTTTGCTGGGCCCCGAGCTCATCTAAGATGGACTGATGCAAAGTGGAAAAGTGTTCTGTGGTCTGACCAGTCCACATTTCAAATAGTTTTTGGAAACCGTGGACGTGGAATTACACAACGTGCCAACTTCACTGCTTTTGGCTTTTGTAAATAGGTTAGTGTTTTCATACCTACCCTTGTTCTCTGTTTGACTCCTCTCACTTGATCCAGATTTTTCCAACATTCCACCCCTACTCTATAGTAGGGGTGTCCCGATGCGACTTTTTCAAACCGATAGGGATCCGATGCGATATCATTACATGCTTGTGTTATTTTGTAGTGTTAAATCTTCACCCACTTTTTTCCTCCTTTGACGTTAAATAAGTCATGGCACCTTGAAATGTGGTTTGTATGTACTTTTCAGAGCAACTTGTTAACATTTTATGAATGCTACCATCTCTCTCCGTGTGTGTGTGTGTTCTTGTATTTCTAGCCTTCTTGAGACATGAAGAAGGAACAGTATCTTCCATGTGAGGAGGTGTGAACAAGTGATGACATAAATCATGGTCCCAATAACATTGCATCTAATAGACAATGTCTCATTTGCACCCCTGCTGGTGACATCTAGCAAAATGAGGGTGGTCCCAAAAAGGAGGGATTTTTCAAATAGACTGTGTGTCGCTTTTAAAAGTGCTCCCCCTCTGGTCAACATATGAAATAACAAGTGTGTGTAAGAAATTGAAATGCACCCCTTTGGCCAAAATTATTACAAAAAATAAAATAAATATGTATATTGTGACACACTGTAATAACAAAGTAAATAATGAAGATTAAAAAACAATTACAAACCAAAAAATCATAATTTTTTTTTTACTAAAAGCAGTCTTTTTTCACAATGTGTCGAATTTTTTCTTATAAAATTGGGAACAATTTCTCATATTCGTTCTGTTTCTTGTTATGAAATAACAAGTGTGTGTAAGAAATTGAAATGCGCCCCATTTGGCCAAAATTAATAAAAAAAAAAAAAAAAATGTATATAGAGACATACTGTTATAACTTGGAAGTAAATAATGAAGATTAAAAACCAATTAAAAATAAAAAAATTTTTTTTTTTTACTAAAAGCAGTCTTTTTCTCACAATGTGTCGACTTTTTTCTTATAAAATTGGGAACAATTTCTCATATTCGTTCTGTTTCTGTAATATTGCAATATTTCCTCGTGAAATTGTTATTTTTTTAAATTAATGAAAAATTATTACTTTTTAATGCAAAATGGTGACATTTGTCATATAAAATTCGGACTTTTATCACCATATTGCAAACTTTTTTTGTTGTTCTTGTAAAATAGTGACATTTTTTGAGTAAAATTATGACATTTGCCGTAATTTTGCCAACATTTTAAAGTTTTCTTATAAAATTGTGACTGTTATTGAGTAAAATTCCAACTTTTATCATAATATTGCACACATGTTCCGTTTTTCTTGTGAAATTTTGACTTGCGTTGAGTAAAATGACGACTTTTATTATAATACTGCCAAAATTCGAAGTTTTTCTTGTGAAATTGTGACCTTTTTCTTGTGAAATTTCAACTCATTTTTCACAACAAGCTTTTTTTATATTTGCATAGTATGTATATATTATTAATGTTGTAAATACACTTCTTTATATATCTAGAAAGGCTGGTCCTAAAGAGGGAGGCAGAGGTCTCAGGTCTCAAGAAGGTAACAGATACAAAAATGCGTGTGTGTGTTCTTGTATTTCCAACCTTCTTGAGACACCAACAAGGAAAAGTATCTTCCATATGAGGACCAGTGAACAAGTTAGTACCGAAATCGTGGTCCCAATACCGAAAACCATTGCATCTAATAGACAATGTCTCATTTGGTGACATCTATCAAAATGAGGGTGGTCCCAAAAAGGAGGGATTTTTCAAATGGACTGTGTGTCGCTTTTAAAAGTGCTCCCCCTCTGGTCAACATATGAAATAACAAGTGTGTGTAAAAAATTAGAACGCGTCCCCTTTGGCAATAATTATTTTTTAAAAAATAAATAAACTTGTATATAGAGACATACTGTAATAACTTGAAGTAAATAAGGAAGATTCAAAACCAATTACAAACAAAAAAAATGAACTAAAAGCAGTCATTTTCTCACAATGTGTCGACTTTTTTCTTATGAAATTGGGAACAATTACTTCATATTCTTTCTGCTTCTGTAATATTGCAATATTTTCTCATAAAATTATGACTTTTTAATGTAAAATTATTACTTTTTAATGCAAAATGGCGACATTTGTCATATAAAATTCCGACTTTTATCACACTATTGCCAATTTTTTTTGTTCTTGTCAAATAGTGACATTTTTTGGAGTAAAATCATGACTTTTGTCATAATTTTGCCAAGTAAAATTCAGATTATTATTTCAATATTGCCAACAATTTTACATTTTCTTATAAAATTGTGACTTTTGTTGAGTAAAATTACGACTCTTTTCATAAAATTGCCCAAATTTTAAGCTTTTCTTGTAAAACTGTGACTGTTATTGAGTAAAATTCCAACTTTTATCATAATATTGCACAAATGTTCAGTTTTTCTTGTCAAATCTTGACTTGTGTTGAGTAAAATGACGACTTTTATTATAATACTGCCAAAATTCCAAGTTTTTCCTGTGAAATTGTGACCTTTTTCTTGTGAAATTCCAACAAATTTTTCACAAGCTTTTTTATATTTGCATAGTATGTATATATTATTAATGTTGTAAATACACTTCTTTATATATCTAGACAGGCTGGTCCTAAAGAGGGAGGCATTTTTCTAAGGTCTCAAGAAGGTAACAACTACAGGAATGTATGTGTGTGTGTGTGTATTCTTGTATTTCTAGCCTTCTTGAGACATGAAAAAGGAAAAGTATCTTCCATATGAGGAGGTGTGAACAAGTGATGACATAAATCATGGTCCCAATAACATTGCATCTAATAGAGAATGTCTCATTTGGTGACATCTATCAAAATGAGGGTGGTCCCAAAAAGGAGGGATTTTTCACATGGACTGTGTGTCGCTTTATAAAGTGCTCCCCCTCTGGTCAACATATGAAATAACAAGTGTGTGTAAGAAATTGAAATGCACCCCCTTTGGCCAAAATTAATACAAAAAATAAAATAAATATGTATATTGTGACACACTGTAATAACAAAGTAAATAATGAAGATTAAAAAACAATTACAAACCAAAAAAATCACAATTTTTTTTTTACTAAAAGCAGTCTTTTTTCACAATGTGTCGACTTTTTTCTTATAAAATTGGGAACAATTTCTCATATTCTTTCTGTTTCTGTAATATTGCAATATTTCCTCGTGAAATTGTTATTTTTTTTAATTAATGAAAAATTATTACTTTTTAATGCAAAATGGTGACATTTGTCATATAAAATTCGGACTTTTATCACCATATCGCAATTTTTGTTGTTGTTGTAAAATAGTGAAATTTTTTCAGTAAAATTATGACTTTTGACGTAATTTTGCCAAAATTGTAAAGTTTTCTTATAAAATTGTGACTGTTATTGAGTAAAATTCCAACTTTTATCATAATATTGCACACATGTTCCGTTTTTCTTGTGAAATTTTGACTTGCGTTGAGTAAAATGACGACTTTTATTATAATACTGCCAAAATTCTAAGTTTATCTTGTGAAATTGTGACCTTTTTCTTGTGAAATTCCAACTCATTTTTCACAACAAGCTTTTTTATATTTGCATAGTATGTATATATTATTAATGTTGTAAATACACTTCTTTATATATCTAGAAAGGCTGGTCCTAAAGAGAGAGGCATTTTTCTCAGGTCTCAAGAAGGTAACAGATACAACAATGTGTGTGTGTGTGTGTGTGTGTGTGTGTGTGTGTGTGTGTGTGTTTGTGTGTGTGTTCTTGTATTTCCAACCTTCTTGAGACACCAACAAGGAAAAGTAGCTTCCATATGAGGACCAGTGAACAAGTTAGTACCGAAATCGTGGTCCCAATACGGAAAACCATTGCATCTAATAGACAATGTCTCATTTGGTGACATCTATAAAAATGAGGGTGGTCCCAAAAAGAAGGGATTTTTCAAATGGACTGTGTGTCGCTTTTAAAAGTGCTCCCCCTCTGGTCAACATATGAAATAACAAGTGTGTGTAAAAAATTGGAACGCATCCCCTTTGGCAAAAATTATTTTTTTTCAAATAAATAAATTTGTTTATAGAGACATATTGTAATAACTTGAAGTAAATAAGGAAGATTCAAAACCAATTACAAACAAAAAAAAAAAACTAAAAGCAGTCTTTTTCTCACAATGTGTCGACTTTTTTCTTATGAAATTGGGAACAATTACTTCATATTCTTTCTGCTGTAATATTGCAATATTTTCTCATAAAATTATGACTTTTTAATGTAAAATTATTACTTTTTAATGCAAAATGGCGACATTTGTCATATAAAATTCCGACTTTTATCACACTATTGCCAATTTTTTTTGTTCTTGTCAAAT
>NC_084735.1:8801249-8826249 GCF_033978785.1 Entelurus aequoreus
TTAATTATTACTCTTAATCAATGAAACTGTATTCAATATCTAATCTACTTACATGTAATAAGCAAATATTAGTATTTATTTGACACATAGTCTTAGGTCAGGCTGATTACAATAATAAGTAAAAAGGTAATGGACTTAAATAATAAATAACTGGCAAAAAAATGTATTTTTATGCTAAAATAAACACAATTAATAATGAATATGTTTCTTGTATAACTGTCAATAAGATTTAAGCGCAAATTCTTCACACCTTTTAGTCATAATTTTTGCGCTAAAGAAACTTCTTTAGCTCCAAGCTTCTTCTGTGCGTTTGAGATGCTCATTACTGCCACAGGTGGTGGGGAAGTGTATTACAACTGAGTACCATACGGACCACAGCTGAGAAACACATGTTTTGCTGGCCCAGCAGGGGGCGCCCAGCCCTATGTTTAACAGTCACTGCCTTGATGTAACTTGTTAAACATGTCTGGAAGAAATACATGATAACCATAAGCGTAGACTTATTACTTATAAGCAACATCACAGCATATCATAGCAACCCTCAGGTACAATGCAACTATGCCCCCTAGTGGCTCAGAGTGGTTTTAGTCATTCTTACAAGATGTTCTCTAAAGCTTCGCTTTGTTCAATTTCAACTTTTGTAGCTCTGTGTTTTTTTTTATAGCTTTTTAAACTTTTGTAGCTTTATATTTTGTTTGTAGCTTTTTGTTAGTAGCTTTGTATTTTGTTTGTAGCTTTTTGTTTGTAGCTTTTTGTGTGTAGCTTTTTGTTTGTAACTTTGTATTTTGTTTGTAGCTTTTTGTTTGTAGTTTTTTGTTTATAGCTTTTTGTTTGTAGCTTTTTGTTTGTAGCTTTTTGTTTGTAGATTTTTGTTTTTAGTTTTTGTTTATAGCTTTTTGTGTGTAGCTTTTTGTTTGTAGCTTTTTGTTTGTAGCTTTTTGTTTGTAGCTTTGTATTTTGTTTGTAGATTTTTGTTTGTAGCTTTTTGTGTGTAGTTTTTTGTTTGTAGCTTTTTGTTTGTAACTTTGTATTTTGTTTGTAGATTTTTGTTTGTACTTTTTTGTTTATAGCTTTTTGTTTGTAGCTTTTTGTTTGTAGCTTTTTGTTTGTAGCTTTGTATTTTGTTTGTAGCTTTTTGTGTGTAGCTTTTTGTTTGTAGCTTTTTGTTTGTAGCTTTGTATTTTGTTTGTAGATTTTTGTTTGTAGTTTTTTGTTTATAGATTTTTGTTTGTAGCTTTTTGTGTGTAGCTTTTTGTTTGTAGCTTTTTGTTTGTAGCTTTTTGTTTGTAGCTTTGTATTTTGTTTGTAGCTTTTTGTGTGTAGCTTTTTGTGTGTAGTTTTTTGTGTGTAGCTTTTTGTTTGTAGCTTTTTGTTTGTAGCTTTTTGTTTGTAGCTTTGTATTTTGTTTGTAGATTTTTGTTTGTAGTTTTTTTGTTTATAGCTTTTTGTTTGTAGCTTTTTGTGTGTAGCTTTTTGTTTGTAGCTTTTTGTTTGTAGCTTTTTGTTTGTAGCTTTGTATTTTGTTTGTAGCTTTTTGTGTGTAGTTTTTTGTTTGTAGCTTTTTATGTGTAGTTTTTTGTGTGTAGCTTTTTGTTTGTAGCTTTTTGTTTGTAGCTTTGTATTTTGTTTGTAGCTTTTTGTGTGTAGTTTTTTGTTTGTAGCTTTTTGTTTGTAACTTTGTATTTTGTTTGTAGATTTTTGTTTGTAGTTTTTTGTTTATAGCTTTTTGTTTGTAGCTTTTTGTGTGTAGCTTTTTGTTTGTAGCTTTTTGTTTGTAGCTTTGTATTTTGTTTGTAGATTTTTGTTTGTAGTTTTTTGTTTATAGCTTTTTGTTTGCAGCTTTTTGTGTGTAGCTTTTTGTTTGTAGCTTTTTGTTTGTAGCTTTGTATTTTGTTTGTAGATTTTTGTTTGTATCTTTTTGTTTGTAGATTTTTGTTTGTAGCTTTTTTGTTTGTAGCTTTTTGTTTGTAGTTTTTTGTTTGTAACTTTGTATTTTGTTTGTAGTTTTTTGTTTATAGCTTTTTGTTTATAGCTTTTTTCTTTGTAGCTTTTTGTTTGTAGCTTTGTATTTTGTTTGTAGATTTTTGTTTGTAGCTTTTTCTTTGTAGATTTTTGTTTGTAGCTTTTTCTTTGTAGCTTTTTGTTTGTAGTTTTTTGTTTGTAGTTTTTTGTTTGTAGTTTTTTGTTTGTAGCTTTTTGTTTGTAGCTTTTTGTTTGTAGTTTTTTGTTTGTAGCGTTGTAATTAGTTAAGCTTTGTGGAGTTTCAGCTTTTAGCTCATTAGCTTTGCAGGTTTTTTTTACAGGCTATTTCCCTTCTGTGCTTGTAGCGTTGTTTTGTTGCTTATTTGTTGTTTTTTTTAGCTTGAAATTTACTTGCTTCTTATTGTTTGTGTTGTCTTGTCTTGTTGTTATGTACCTTTTAGTTTGTTACTTTAACTTGAAATGTACATGCTTTTTAGTGTATTTACCTCGTTATGTACCTTTTAGCTTGTTACTTTAACTTGAAATTGACACACTTTTTAGTGTATTTACTATGTTGTCGTGTTATGTACCTTTTAGTTTGTGACTTTGGATTGAAATCCACATGCTTTTTAGTGTATTTATTGTGTTATGTACCTTTTAGTTTGTTACTTTAGCATGGAATTGACACACTTTTTAGTATATTTACTGTGTTGTCGTGTTATGTACAAACCCCGTTTCCATATGAGTTGGGAAATTGTGTTAGATGTAAATATAAACGGAATACAATGATTTGCAAATCATTTTCAACCCATATTCAGTTGAATATGCTACAAAGACAACATATTTGATGTTCAAACTCATAAACATTTTTTTTTTTCAAATAATCATTAACTTTAGAATTTGATGGCAGCAACATGTGACAAAGAAGTTGGGAAAGGAGGCAATAAATACTGATAAAGTTGAGGAATGCTCATCAAACACTTATTTGGAACATCCCACAGGTGAACAGGCAAATTGGGAACAGGTGGGTGCCATGATTGGGTATAAAAGTAGATTCCATGAAATGCTCAGTCATTCACAAACAAGGATGGGGCGAGGGTCACCACTTTGTCAACAAATGCCTGAGCAAATTGTTGAACAGTTTAAGAACAACATTTCTCAAGCAGCTATTGCAAGGAATTTAGGGATTTCACCATCTACGCTCCGTAATATCATCAAAGGGTTCAGAGAATCTGGAGAAATCACTGCACGTAAGCAGCTAAGCCCGTGACCTTCCATCCCTCAGGCTGTACTGCATCAACAAGCCACATCAGTGTGTAAAGGATATCACCACATGGGCTCAGGAACACTTTAGAAACCCACTGTCAGTAACTACAGTTGGTCGCTACATCTGTAAGTGCAAGTTAAAGCTCTCCTATGCAAGGCGAAAACAGTTTATCAACAACACCCAGAAACGCCGTCGGCTTCGCTGGGCCTGAGCTCATCTAAGATGGACTGATACAAAGTGGAAAAGTGTTCTGTGGTCTGACGAGTCCACATTTCAAATTGTTTTTGGAAACTGTGGACGTCAAAGAGGAAAGAACCATCCGGATTATTCTAGGCGCAAAGTGTAAAAGGCAGCATGTGTGATGGTATGGGGGTGTATTAGTGCCCAAGACATGGGTAACTTACACATCTGTGAAGGCACCATTAATGCTGAAAGGTACATACAGCTTTTGGAGCAACATGTTGCCATCCAAGCAACGTTACCATGGACGCCCCTGCTTATTTCAGCAAGACAATGCCAAGCCACGTGTTACAACAACGTGGCTTCATAGTAAAAGAGTGCGGGTACTAGACTGGCCTGCCTGTAGTCCAGACCTGTCTCCCATTGAAAATGTGTGAAGCCTAAAATAGCACAAGGGAGACCCCCGGACTGTTGAACAACTTAAGCTGTACATCAAGCAAGAATGGGAAAGAATTCCACTTCAAAAATGTGTCTCCTCAGTTCCCAAATGTTTACTGAGTGTTGTTAAAAGGAAAGGCCATGTAACACAGTGGTGAACATGCCCTTTCCCAACTACTTTGGCACGTGTTGCAGCCGTGAAATTCTAAGTTAATTATTATTTGCAAAAAAAAAATTAAGTTTATGAGTTTGAACATCAAATATGTTGTCTTTGTAGTGCATTCAACTGAATATGGCTTGAAAAGGATTTGGAAATCATTGTATTCCGTTTATATTTACATCCAACACAATTTCCCAACTCATATGGAAACGGGGTTTGTACATGCTTCTTAGTGTCTTTACTTTGTAGCGTCGTTGTTTTGTAGCCTTTAGCTTCTTGCTTTTTGGCTCCAACTTGCAATTTACAGGCTTTTTAACACATTCTCTGCGTTGTCGTGTTGTTTTTGCGGCTGTCACTTTACAGTGTTTCCTATTTTGGTTGCTTAGCAGCGCGTGTCGCCGTGTAGTTTTGTGGATTTTTAGCCTCTTTGTTGATATTTTCTTCTTGTGGCTCGAGGTTCAAAGTGTCTGGACTTATTGGCGCGTTTTCATTTGTGTGGCGCGGTGTTGTGCTGTAGCTGAGAAGTGTTGGAATGTGTGCGCCAATCGACAGCAGGAGTGGTGATGTCGTGCGTGTGGAATGAATGTCGGGAGAGGTAAAAGTCCATCGGCACTATTTGAAACTGTTGTTGTTATGATGTGACGGTTCACCTAAGGTGCTGGAAATCATCAGTTGTGTTCATGTGTTGTGTTGCTATTTTGGCTGCTAAGCTGCACACGGCCTCAATCACACACACACACACACACACACACTCAGGATGATTACATTTGGTTTTATCTTATTAGAAAAGACCAGAGAGGAGGCTGTGGATAATGCCATATGTTGTGAATATATGCACTGGAATTACTTTCATTCAACAACAGCTTAATTTGTGTGTGTGTGTGTGTGAGTGTGTGTGTGTGTGTGTGTGTGTGTGTGTGTGTGTGTGTGCGTGTGTGTGTGTGTGTGTGTGTGTGTGTGTGAGTGTTTGTGTGTGTGTGTGTGTGTGTGTGTGTGTGTGTTTGTTTCAATGTTATGACAACAAAACACTGGACCTTACAGTAATGGTGCTGCTTAATGTATTCCTGTGATGGGCGGAGTCAGCCCATAACAGGAAGTAGCAGAGTGTGTGTGTGTGTGTGTGTGTGTGTGTGTGTGTGCGTGTGTGTGTGTGTGTGTGCGCATTGTACTGCGGCAGTGTTCTGCCAATCTTAAAATGAAGTGTCCGTCTCCCTCGTACGCCACTTTTCTGCCGCGTGACCTTGGCCTTGATTGCCCGGTTGCCGTGGCAACGTGCCATGGCGAAGCTGCGACGCCAGCGTGATTGTCTGCCAGCGTGCGCGAGCAAACAAAGAGATATCAATATGTGAATACAGAGCGAGCGAGTGGAGGAAGAGTTGAGTTCTTAGGCCACGCCCCCTGCTTTCTGATTGGCTGCAAGAACCAGGAGTCTGCATCTGCATTTTAGTACTCTTCTTCCAAAGCTTCTTTGCAGGTGTGTTGCACCGGAGTGCCTTAGGGGGGCGACACTGAGCAGCCAGGTGTCATACTCGACACCCGGGGGCCAGAATTGGCCTGTCGCATCATTTCAAGTGGCCTGTCGCCTTATTGAAAGTGGCCCAGGTGTCAAACTCAAGGCCCAGGAGCCCAGGACAGGCCTGCCGCATCATGTGAAGTGGCCCGCCGCATTTTTTGAACTGCCCAGCCGCATAATTTAAAGTGGCCCGCCGCATCATTTAAACTGGACTGTCACGTCATCATGGTCGTGGCCTGTCACATTATGGATGTGGACCGCCGCCTCATTTAAGGTTGCCGGCCATATCATTTAAGGTGGCCCGCCGCATCATTCAGTGTGGCCTGCCATGTCATTTAAAGTTGCTTGCAGCATGATGGCAGTGGCCCGCCGCGTCACGGATGTGGCCTGCCGCATCATTTTATGTGGTCCACCACTTCCTTAGAAGCGGACCGCCGCATCTTTTTGGGTAGCCTGCCAATTCAATTTAAGTGGCCTGCCGCCTCATTTTAGGTAGCCCGCCGCATCATTTGAACTGCCCAGCCGCATCATTTAAACTGGACTGTCACGTCATCATGGTCGTGGCCTGCCACATTATGGATGTGGACCGCCGCGTCATTTAAGGTTGCCGGCCATGTCATTTAAGGTGGCCCGCCGCATCTTTTTGGGTAGCCTGCCAATTCAATTTAGGTGGCCTGCCGCCTCATTTTAGGTAGCCCGCCAATTCATTTTATGTGGCCCGCCGCATCATTTTAGGTGGCCCGCTGCATCATTTTAGGTGGCCCGCTGCATCATTTTAGGTAGCCCGCCACTTCATTTTGGTCAGCCCGCCAAATCATTTTATGCGGCCCACCACTTCTTTTAAAACTGGCCCGCCACTACTTTTAAATGTGGCCCGCCGCATCATTTTAGTTGGCCGGCCGCATCATTTTAGGTAGTCTGCTAATTCAATTTAGGTGGCCTGATGCATCATTTTAGGTAGCCCGCCACTTCATTTTGGTCAGCCCGCCAAATCATTTTATGTGGCCTGCCGCATCATTTTATGTGGCCTGCCACATAATTTTATGTGGCCCGCTGCATCATTTTAGGTAGCCCACCACTTCATTTTGGTCAGCCCGCCGCATCATTTTATGTGGCCCACCACTTCTTTTAAAAGTGGCCCGCCACTACTTTTAAATGTGGCCCGCCGCATCATTTTAGGTGGCCGGCCGCATCATTTCAGGTAGCCCGCCCGCATCATTTTAGGTAGCCCGCCACTTCATTTTAGGTAGTCTGCCAATTCAATTTAGGTGGCCTGATGCATCATTTTAGGTAGCCCGCCACTTTATTTTGGTCAGCCCGCTGCTTCATTTTAGGTGGCCCACCACTTCTTTTAAAAGTGGCCCACCACTTCTTTTAAAATTGGCCTGCCACTTCTTTTAAAAGTGGTCCGCCGCTTAATTTTAGGTGCCCTGCCACTTCATTTTATGTGTACCGCGAATTCATTTTAGGTAGTCTGCAAATTCCATTTATGTGGCCTGCGGCATCATTTTAGGTAGCCTGTTACTTCATTTTGGTCAGCCCGCCGCATCATTTTATGTGGCCACCACTTCTTTTAAATCTGGCCCGCCACTTCTTTTAAATTTGGCCCGCCGCATCATTTTATGTGGCCCGCCACTTCATTTTAGGTCAGTCCGCCACATCATTTTATGTGGCCCACCACTTCTTTTAAAAGTGGCCCCTTGCATCATTTTAGGTAGCCCGCCATTTCATTTTATGTGGCCCGCCACTTCATTTTAGGTAGTCTGCCAATTAAATTTAGGTGGCCTGCTGCATCATTTTAGGTAGCCCGCCAATTCATTTTATGTGGCCCGCTGCGTCATTTTAGGTAGTCTTCCAATTCAATTTATGTGGCCTGCGGCATCATTTTAGGTAGCTTGCCAGTTCATTTTGGTCAGCCCGCCGCATCAGTTTAGGTAGCCCGCCAATTCATTTTACGTTGCCCGCTGCGTCATTTTAGGTAATCTTCCAATTCATGTTAGGTGGCCTGCGGCATCATTTTAGGTAGCTTGCCAGTTCATTTTGGTCAGCCCGCCGCATCATTTTATGTGGCCCAGCCGCATCATTTTAGGTGGCCCGCCGCATCATTTTAGGTAGCCCGTCACTTCATTATGGTCAGCCTGCCGCATCATTTTAGATGGCCCGCCGCATCATTTTAGATAGGCCGCTACTTCATTTTAGGTGGCCCGCCGCATTTAAACTAACCAGTCGCAACATTTAATGTGGCCCGCCACGTCATTTAAACTTGCCCGCCACATCATTTAAACTGGATTGTCACGTCATTTAAGGTGGCCCTTCACATCATTTAATCTGGTCCGCTGCATCATTTAAACTGGCCAGTCGCATCATTTGATGTGGCCCGCCGCGTCATTAAAACCGCCAGCTGCGTCATTTAAAGTTGCCCGCCGCGTCATTTAAACTTGACTGTCACGTCATTTACTGTGGCCTGATGCAGCCCGTTGCATCATTTATACTAGCCAGCCGCATCATTTAAACCCGCCAGCTGCGTCATTTAATATGGCCCGTCGCATCATTTAATCTGGTCCGCTGCATCATTTAACTAACCAGCCGCATCATTTAAATGTGGCCCGTCACATCATTTAAACTTGCCCGTTGCATCATTTAAACTGGACCGTCACGTCATTTAAGGTAGCCTGCCACATCATTCAAAGTGGCCAGTTGCATCATTTAAACCCGCCAGCTACGTCATTTAAAGTGGCCCGCCACATCATTTAATCTGGACTGGCACATCATTTGATGTGGCCCGCCGCGTCATTTAAACACGCCAGCTGCGTCATTTAATGTTGCCCGCCGCGTCATTTAAACTGGACCGTCACGTCATTTAATTTGGCCTGCCACGTCAAATGATGTGGCCCGTTGCATCATTTATACTAGCCAGCTGCACCATTTAAACTGGCCCGCCACATCATTTAAACCCGCCAGCTACGTAATTTAAAGTGGCCCGCCGCGTCATTTAATCTGGTCCGCTGCATCATTTAAACTAACCAGCCGTATCATTTAAACGGTGGCCCGCCACATCATTTAAACTTGCCTGCTGCATCATTTAAACTGGACCGTCACGTCATTTAAGGTAGCCTGCCACATCATTTAAATTGGCCAGCCCCATCATTTAAACCAGCCAGCTACGTCATTTAAAGTGGCCCGCCACATCATTTAATCTGGTCCGCTACATCATTTAATCTGGCCAGTCGCGTCATTTAAAGTGACCAGCCGCATCATTTAAACCCGCCAGCTACGTCATTTAAAGTGGCCCGCCACATCATTTAATCTGGTCCGCGACATCATTTAAACTGGCCAGTCGCGTCATTTGAAGTGGCCCACCGCGTCATTTAAACTTGCCAGCTGCGTCATTTAAACTGGACCGTCAAGTCCTTTAAACTGGACCGTCACGTCATTTAAAGTGGCCCGCCACATGTTTTGTAAAAATGTCCATTATAATTACTATACGAAATAATACATTGCCAGAATCGGTTTGAATTGAGAATCTGAATCACCCCAGGAATCGGATGGACTCAGTGAGTGGCCAAAGAGTCACACCCCTAATCAGTCCAGCTGGGACAGCATGATATTCTTACCAGTGACGCGGCAGGGAGGGGCTGGGACTACGTCTGTGGTCACATTTCCTATGAAAGGCTTTGTCATTCATTAATGGACATTTTACATGGAGTGAGTAGGAATGTAGGTCAAGGTGATTCCCATCTGCTGCTTTTTTCCACGTCTGGACTCTTCATCTCGTTGCATAAGAAGGGGCGGCGTGGGGAGGGATGGGGGGGGGGGGTAGGGTTTGCGAGGTATCTACACGCGAGTGATGCTAAAAAAATGCAAGCAGGCATGAAGAGGAGGATGATGAAGAGGTGGCGGTGGTGACCTGCTGACATGCAAATGCATCACAAGGGGGCGTGGCCTGACTAGGATTGATCATGTGATCCTTTGAACCGGCTCACCTCCAGTGTGCAGTGACAAAACGTATGCAGGACTGATGCAGGGACAAAAGGTATGCAGGACTGGTGCAGGGACAAAAGGTATGCAGGACTGGTGCAGGGACAAAACGTATGGAGGACTGGTGCAGTGACAAAAGGTATGTAGGACTGGTGCAGGGACAAAAGGTATGCAGGACTGGTGCAGGGACAAAAGGTATGCAGGACTGGTGCAGGGACAAAAGGTATGCAGGACTGGTGCAGGGACAAAACGTATGGAGGACTGGTGCAGTGACAAAAGGTATGTAGGACTGGTGCAGGGACAAAAGGTATGCAGGACTGGTGCAGGGACAAAAGGTATGCAGGACTGGTGCAGGGACAAAAGGTATGCAGGACTTGTGCAGGGACAAAAGGTATGCAGGACTGGTGCAGGGACAAAACGTATGGAGGACTGGTGCAGTGACAAAAGGTATGTAGGACTGGTGCAGGGACAAAAGGTATGCAGGACTGGTGCAGGGACAAAAGGTATGCAGGACTGGTGCAGGGACAAAAGGTATGCAGGACTGGACTGCCCCCAGTATGTCCGCCTGAAAGACGACACCCTGCGACAGGACGTCTGATGGCCTCGTGTCCAGCGGCGCTCCTGCCAATGAGTGCTGTCACATGACCAAACGTCCTGATGACCATATATGGCGCAGGTTATCTTTACACAGTCCCAGCCCACTTTTAGCCTCAAAATAACAGCAGTATAGTTTTTCCATTTTCCATTTTTTACAGTATAAGTTTGTTTGCTTTTTCAGCGCCATTAATATCAAGATGCAATATTTTATTCCATTCGATATCACATCATGTCTGTATCGCCCTCAAGTATTCCAGTATCATATGACTGGTCACCTTCTGGCTACACAAACATGTTGAAGTCAAACAGTTGGGGGAACATTACATGATTTATTGTTAATATTTAGTCAAAGATGTCATTTATTCACATTGACCATTTTTTTGTTCAAAACTTTGTTTTGTTTTGCAAGTGTAGAGTGTCTAACTTATAGAAGGTTAGTTGTTATTTTTCTATAATGCGCCAAATACAATTTTATTTTATTTATTTATTAATTTTTTTTACAATAATTGTGTATATAGGTTTATATATATATGTATATATATATGTATGTGAGATACAGTATATAGACTTATATTATTACATGTATATAAAGTTAAAGTACCAATGATAGTCACACACACACACACTAGGTGTGGCGAAATTATTCTCTGCATTTGACCCATCACCCTTGATCACCCCCTGGGAGGTGAGGGGAGCAGTGGGCAGCAGCGGTGGCCGCGCCCGGGAATCATTTTTGGTGATTTAACCCCCAATTCCAACCCTTGATGCTGAGTGCCAAGCAGGGAGGTAATGGCTCCCATTTTTATAGTCTTTGGTATGACTCGGCCGGGGTTTGAACTCACAACCTACCCATCTCAGGGCGGACACTCTAACCCACTGAGTGTGTGTGTGTGTGTGTGTGTGTGTGTGTGTGTTTGTGTGTGTATATGTATGTATATATATATATATATATATATATATATATATATATATATATATATATATATATATATATATATATATGTATGTATGTATGTATGTATATGTATATATGTATGTATGTATGTATGTATATGTGTATATATATATATATATATATGTATATGTACATATATGTATACATATATTATGATTACATTTACAGTATGTGTATTTGTAAATCATGGTTATAAGTGTGTGTGTATGTAATTAGTAAAATAAGATAAATAAATTAAAAACATTTTCTTGAATAAAAAAGAAAGTACAACAATATAAAAACAGTTACATAGAAACTAGTAATGAATGAAAATGAGTAAAATTAACTGTTAAAGGTTAGTACTATTAGTGGAGCAGCAGCACGCACAATCATGTGTGCTTATGGACTGTATCCCTTGCAGACTGTATTGATATATATTGATATATAATGTAGGAACCAGAATATTAATAACAGAAAGAAACAACCCTTTTGTGTGAATGAGTGTAAATGGGGGGAGGGAGGTTTTTTGGGTTGGTGCACTAATTGTAAGTGTATCTTGTGTTGATTTGATAAAAATAAAAAAACCAAAAAAAAAAACAGATACCGATAATAAAAAAAAGCGATACCGATAATTTCCGATATTACATTTTAACGCATATATCGGCCGATAATATCGGCCATCTCTACTGTACATACGGGACATTGTTTGGAGCATCGCTAGTGTACAGCAGTGGTCCCCAACCTTTTTGTAGCTGCGGACCGGTCAACGCTTGAAAATTTGTCCCACGGACCGGGGTGGGGGGCGGGAGGGGTGTATTTCCAAAAAAAAAAAAAAAAAAAATTATTTTTTTACATAAATAAATACAATCATGTGTGCTTTGGGACTGTATCCCTGCAGACTGTATTGATCTATATCGATATATAATGTATATATTGTGTTTTTTATGTTGATTTCATAAAAAAAACAAACAAAAACAAAAACCCGATACCGATAATAAAAAAAACGATACCGATAATTTCCGATATTACATTTTAACGCATATATCGGCCGATAATATCGGACATCTCTACTGTACATACGGGACATTGTTTGGAGCATCGCTAGTGTACAGCAGTGGTCCCCAACCTTTTTGTAGCTGCGGACCGGTCAACGCTTGAAAATTTGTCCCACGGACCGGGGTGGGGGGCGGGAGGGGTGTATTTCCAAAAAAAAAAAAAAAAAAAATTTTTTTTTTTTACATAAATAAATACAATCATGTGTGCTTTGGGACTGTATCCCTGCAGACTGTATTGATCTATATCGATATATAATGTATATATTGTGTTTTTTATGTTGATTTCATAAAAAAAACAAACAAAAACAAAAACCCGATACCGATAATAAAAAAAACGATACCGATAATTTCCGATATTACATTTTAACGCATATATCGGCCGATAATATCGGACATCTCTACTGTACATACGGGACATTGTTTGGAGCATCGCTAGTGTACAGCAGTGGTCCCCAACCTTTTTGTAGCTGCGGACCGGTCAACGCTTGAAAATTTGTCCCACGGACCGGGGTGGGTGGGGTATTTCCAAAAAAAAAAAAAAAAAAAAAACATTTTTTTTTTTTTTTTACATAAATAAATACAATCACGTGTGCTTTGGGACTGTATCCCTGCAGACTGTATTGATCTATATCGATATATAATGTATATATTGTGTTTTTTATGTTGATTTCATAAAAAAAAACAACAACAAAAAAAAACGATACCGATAATAAAAAAACCGATACCGATAATTTCCGATATTACATTTTAACGCATATATCGGCCGATAATATCGGACATCTCTACTGTACATACGGGACATTGTTTGGAGCATCGCTAGTGTACAGCAGTGGTCCCCAACCTTTTTGTAGCTGCGGACCGGTCAACGCTTGAAAATTTGTCCCACGGACCGGGGTGGGTGGGGTATTTCCAAAAAAAAAAAAAAATTTTTTTTTTACATAAATAAATACAATCACGTGTGCTTTGGGACTGTATCCCTGCAGACTGTATTGATCTATATCGATATATAATGTATATATTGTGTTTTTTATGTTGATTTCATAAAAAAAACAACAACAAAAAAAAAAACGATACCGATAATAAAAAAAACGATACCGATAATTTCCGATATTACATTTTAACGCATATATCGGCCGATAATATCGGACATCTCTACTGTACATACGGGACATTGTTTGGAGCATCGCTAGTGTACAGCAGTGGTCCCCAACCTTTTTGTAGCTGCGGACCGGTCAACGCTTGAAAATTTGTCCCACGGACCGGGGTGGGTGGGGTATTTCCAAAAAAAAAAAAAAAAAAAAAAAATTTTTTTTTTACATACCGTATTTCCTTGAATAGCCGCAGGGGCGCTAATTAATTTAAAACCTCTTCTCACTCCTGCGGTTACCAAAACCATGCGGAATGAGCAACATGCTCTAATTATTTTAAAACCTCTTCTCACTCCGGCGCATACCTTATCATGAAAAGCACATTTAATAAAAAAAAACGTTATTATGATCTTACCTTATACTTGTAAATGGGTCCATGTGCAGCTGCTTCTGATCAAAGGCAGTCTTTCTCATCTTTCTTCAATTTTAAAAGTCTCTGGAGATATTCCTTTAATTATTACCTCCTGCTTCGATTGAAAGTCCAGTTTAGAAAACGGTTTTATTTTAGATATGTAATCCTCCATGGTAAAAGTGCAAGCAAACAATTGCTGCATGCTTGCTGCTTGTTGTCTTCTTCTGCAGTACCTGTCTCCTGCAGTACTGGTAGTCGCAAGAAGGATCACTAGCGCCCTCTACCACCAGGAGGCGGGAGTCATTTAATGACTCATATTTGACCCGGCGGAAGTGCCAAGCATGCGCTAATTATTTTGCGAAACGAATTTGACCCGGCTGTAATTCTAGGCAGGCGAATACTATATTCCCGGCGCCAATTCAAGGAAATACGGTAAATAAATACTATCACGTGTGCTTTGGGACTGTATCCCTGCAGACTGTATTGATCTATATCGATATATAATGTATATATTGTGTTTTTTATGTTGATTTCATAAAAAAAAAAACCAAAAAAAAAAAAACCATACCGATAATAAAAAAACCGATACCGATAATTTCCGATATTACATTTTAACGCATATATCGACCGATAATATCGGCCATCTCTACTGTACATACGGGACATTGTTTGGAGCATCGCTAGTGTACAGCAGTGGTCCACAACCTTTTTGTAGCTGCGGACCGGTCAACGCTTGAAAATTTGTCCCACGGACCGGGGTGGGTGGGGTATTTCCAAAAAAAAAAAAAAAATTTTTTTTTTACATAAATAAATACAATCACGTGTGCTTTGGGACTGTATCCCTGCAGACTGTATTGATCTATATCGATATATAATGTATATATTGTGTTTTTTATGTTGATTTCATAAAAAAAACAAAAAACGATACCGATAATAAAAAAAACGATACCGATAATTTCCGATATTACATTTTAACGCATATATCGGCCATCTCTACTGTACATACGGGACATTGTTTGGAGCATCGCTAGTGTACAGCAGTGGTCCCCAACCTTTTTGTAGCTGCGGACCGGTCAACGCTTGAAAATTTGTCCCACGGACCGGGATGGGGGGGTGTATTTCAAAAAAAAAAAAAAAAAATTTTTTTTTTTTACATAAATAAATACAATCATGTGTGCTTTGGGACTGTATCCCTGCAGACTGTATTGATCTATATCGATATATAATGTATATATTATGTTTTTTATGTTGATTTCATAAAAAAAACAAAAAACGATACAGATAATAAAAAAACCGATACCGATAATTTACGATATTACATTTTAACGCATATATCGGCCGATAATATCGGACATCTCTACTGTACATACGGGACATTGTTTGGAGCATCGCTAGTGTACAGCAGTGGTCCCCAACCTTTTTGTAGCTGCGGACCGGTCAACGCTTGAAAATTTGTCCCACGGACCGGGGTGGGTGGGGTATTTCCAAAAAAAAAAAAAAAAAAAAAAATTTTTTTTTTTTTTTAACATAAACAAATACAATCACGTGTGCTTTGGGACTGTATCCCTGCAGACTGTATTGATCTATATCGATATATAATGTATATATTGTGTTTTTTATGTTGATTTCATAAAAAAAAAAACAAAAAAAAAAACAACGATGCCGATAATAAAAAAAACGATACCGATAATTTCCGATATTACATTTTAACGCATATATCGGCCGATAATATCGGACATCTCTACTGTACATGCGGGACATTGTTTGGAGCATCGCTAGTGTACAGCAGTGGTCCCCAACCTTTTTGTAGCTGCGGACCGGTCAACGCTTGAAAATTTGTCCCACGGACCGGGGTGGGGGGTGGGTGGGTGTATTTCATAAAATAAAAAATTTTTTTTTTTTTTTTTACATAAATAAATACAATCACGTGTGCTTTGGGACTGTATCCCTGCAGACTGTATTGATCTATATCGATATATAATGTATATATTGTGTTTTTTATGTTGATTTCATAAAAAAAAACAAAAAAAAAAAACAAAACAACGATGCCGATAATAAAAAAAACGATACCGATAATTTCCAATATTACATTTTAACGCATATATCGGCCGATAATATCGGACATCTCTACTGTACATACGGGACATTGTTTGGAGCATCGCTAGTGTACAGCAGTGGTCCCCAACCTTTTTGTAGCTGCGGACCGGTCAACGCTTGAAAATTTGTCCCACGGACCGGGGTGGGGGGTGGGTGGGTGTATTTCATAAAATAAAAAAATTTTTTTTTTTTTTTTTACATAAATAAATACAATCACATGTGCTTTGGGACTGTATCCCTGCAGACTGTATTGATCTATATCGATATATAATGTATATATTGTGTTTTTTATGTTGATTTCATAAAAAAAAACAAAAAAAAAAACAAAACAACGATGCCGATAATAAAAAAAACGATACCGATAATTTCCAATATTACATTTTAACGCATATATCGGCCGATAATATCGGCCATCTCTACTGTACATACGGGACATTGTTTGGAGCATCGCTAGTGTACAGCAGTGGTCCCCAACCTTTTTGTAGCTGCGGACCGGTCAACGCTTGAAAATTTGTCCCACGGACCGGGTGGGGGGGTGTATTTCCAAAAAAAAAAAAAAAAAAAAAAATTTTTTTTTTTACATAAATAAATACATTTACGTGTGCTTTGGGACTGTATCCCTGCAGACTGTATTGATCTATATCGATATATAATGTATATATTGTGTTTTTTATGTTTATTTCATAAAAAAAACAACAACAAAAAAACCGATACCGATAATAAAAAAAACCGATACCGATAATTTCCGATATTACATTTTAACGCATATATCGGCCGATAATATCGGCCATCTCTACTGTACATACGGGACATTGTTTGGTGCATCGCTAGTGTACAGCAGTGGTCCCCAACCTTTTTGTAGCTGCGGACCGGTCAACGCTTGAAAATTTGTCCCACGGACCGGGGTGGGTGGGGTATTTCCAAAAAAAAATAAAAAATTTTTTTTTTTACATAAATAAATACAATCACGTGTGCTTTGGGACTGTATCCCTGCAGACTGTATTGATCTATATCGATATATAATGTATATATTGTGTTTTTTATGTTTATTTCATAAAAAAAACAACAACAAAAAAACCGATACCGATAATAAAAAAACCGATACCGATAATTTCCGATATTACATTTTAACGCATATATCGGCCGATAATATCGGCCATCTCTACTGTACATACGGGACATTGTTTGGTGCATCGCTAGTGTACAGCAGTGGTCCCCAACCTTTTTGTAGCTGCGGACCGGTCAACGCTTGAAAATTTGTCCCACGGACCGGGGTGGGGGGTGTATTTCCAAAAAAAAAAAAAAAAAAAAAAAAAAATTTTTTTTTTACATAAATAAATACAATCACGTGTGCTTTGGGACTGTATCCCTGCAGACTGTATTGATCTATATCGATATATAATGTATATATTGTGTTTTTTATGTTGATTTCATAAAAAAAAACAACAACAAAAAAAAAACGATACTGATAATAAAAAAACCGATACCGATAATTTCCGATATTACATTTTAACGCATATATCGGCCGATAATATCGGCCATCTCTACTGTACATACGGGACATTGTTTGGAGCATCGCTAGTGTACAGCAGTGGTCCCCAACCTTTTTGTAGCTGCGGACCGGTCAACGCTTGAAAATTTGTCCCACGGACCGGGGTGGATGGGGTATTTCCAAAAAAAAAAAAAAAAAAAAAAAAATTTTTTTTTTTACATAAATAAATACAATCACGTGTGCTTTGGGACTGTATCCCTGCAGACTGTATTGATCTATATCGATATATAATGTATATATTGTGTTTTTTTATGTTGATTTCATAAAAAAAACAAACAAAAAAAACCCGATACCGATAATAAAAAAAACGATACCAATAATTTCCGATATTACATTTTAACGCATATATCGGCCGATAATATCGGACATCTCTACTGTACATACGGGACATTGTTTGGAGCATCGCTAGTGTACAGCAGTGGTCCCCAACCTTTTTGTAGCTGCGGACCGGTCAACGCTTGAAAATTTGTCCCACGGACCGGGGTGGGTAAGGTATTTCCAAAAAAAAACAAAACAAAAAAAAAACAATTTTTTTTTTAACATAAATAAATACAATCACGTGTGCTTTGGGACTGTATCCCTGCAGACTGTATTGATCTATATCGATATATAATGTATATATTGTGTTTTTTATGTTGATTTCATAAAAAAAACAAAAACAAAAAAAACCCCGATACCGATAATAAAAAAAAACGATACCGATCATTTCCGATATTACATTTTAACGCATATATCGGCCATCTCTACTGTACATACGGGACATTGTTTGGAGCATCGCTAGTGTACAGCAGTGGTCCCCAACCTTTTTGTAGCTGCTTGAAAATTTGTCCCACGGACCGGGGTGGGTGGGGTATTTCCAAAAAAAAAAAAAAAAAAAAAATAAATAAAATTTTTTTTTACATAAATAAATACAATCACGTGTGCTTTGGGACTGTATCCCTGCAGACTGTATTGATCTATATCGATATATAATGTATATATTGTGTTTTTTATGTTGATTTCATAAAAAAAACAAAAACAAAAAAAAACTCGATACCGATAATAAAAAAAAACGATACCGATCATTTCCGATATTACATTTTAACGCATATATCGGCCATCTCTACTGTACATACGGGACATTGTTTGGAGCATCGCTAGTGTACAGCAGTGGTCCCCAACCTTTTTGTAGCTGCGGACCGGTCAACGCTTGAAAATTTGTCCCACGGACCGGGGTGGGTGGGGTATTTCCAAAAAAAAAAAAAAATAAATTTTTTTTTTTTACATAAATAAATACAATCATGTGTGCTTACGGACTGTATCCCTGCAGACTGTATTGATCTATATCGATATATAATGTATATATTGTGTTTTTTTATGTTGATTTCATTAAAAAAAAAAAAAAAAAAAATATTTTTTTTTTTTTTTTTTTTTTAAATTTCTTGTGCGGCCCGGTACCAATCGGTCCGCGGACCGGTACCGGGTTGGGGACCACTGGTGTACAGCATGTGTCAAAGTCTCCATTCTCATATTTATACATGCAACATTTCATTCATCGCATGAAGACACACACTGACTTCTTTAAGTCGCACACACACACACAGGCTGCCGATGAATGCATGAGTGTTGTGTGTGTGTGTGTGTGCGCGATTGAAAGAAGTCCTTGTTGGGATGTGTGTGCGTGTGCGTGCGTGTGTGTGTGTTTGTGTTGCGCACGCAGAGGTGGAGGGTGGAGGTCTCTCACATCTGGCTCTCCTTGTCACACGTCCAGCCTCACATGCGCCCTTGACAGCCGCCCGCTGAAGAAGTACTACACGGAATATTCCACGCAGTACTACACGCAGCTGAGTGCCTGCAGAGCAACGTGACGTGACGTGACGTGACGTGACGCAGCAGAAGCTTCTTCACTGCGGCAGAAGCAGGACTATATATTTATATATATATTTGCAAGCGTCCGTGCCGGAGCCGCGGCCGGTGGGTGTTCAGCACCATGACGACGTGTCGGTGTCGGTGCGCGCCGCCGCCGCCATGACGAGCCCGCGGAGGAGCGCCAAGCTCCAGCTGCGCCGCTCCATCAGCGAGCAGCTGCGGGACTCCACGTCCAAAGCCTGGGATCTCCTGTGGAAGAAAGTCCGCGACAGACGACTGGCAGGTCAGAACCGCCACACACACAACACCCACGCAGCGTGCTTTTTTTCCCCCCCAGTTGTGACGTCAGCAATTAGCGCCCGCACGTGTGCGTTTGTCATGACAACGAGTTGGTGTTGTGTTGTTGTTGTGTTGTGTTGTGTTGATATTCTGGGAAGGTCGTGGTCACATTTAGCCCGTCCGTGGGAAGGGGAGGGGCGGGGGGGGTGTCAAATATTTAAATATAAACACCAGGAGCACGTGACTAAGTTCCGTGTTTTTTTTTGGATCGCGCTAAACACACTTGGAAAGCGCACGTGACGTCATACGGAACACCTGCCGCCGGTGCCGTCATCCTCTTTGTTGTCTACTAGCCACGCCCCCCCTCTCTGCTCGCCTACACGTCACGCAGTGCCGACCAATAGGAAGCCGAGACACATTTTGACGGACGGTGTAGACGAAGACACCAGGCGGTACTCCATAGTGATGAGTCCGCGAAACGAAACTGAAAGTTAGCCCCCGAGACTAAAGTGATGACAGAGGTGTTTTTTAAGTGTGTTGACGTGGTTTTACTCCTTTTGTGCGTATTTTAATTAGGATTCTTGTCTTTCCTTATGATATTATGGGATGTTTGTGTTGGTAATCTGTGATTATATTACAGTTTTATTGCTTTAAACCTAAAAATCACGGCTTTTGACAATGTACTTGTCGCCATTTTAAAAAGTATGCTAACTTGTTAGCATGCTAATATTTTATGCTAGAATTTTACCTCATTTTATCCGTTTAAACCCGTTAAGTATGGCTTTTGATACTGTACTTGTCGCCATTTTAACATTGCTAACCTGTTATCATGCTAACGTTAGCATGCTGATATTTTATGCTAGACTTTTACCTCATTTTATCCGTTTAAACCTGTTAATTATGGCTTTCGATACTGTACTTGTCGCCATTTTAACATTGCTAACCTGTTATCATGCTAATGTTAGCATGCTAATATTTTATGCTAGACTTTTACCTAATTTTATCCGTTTAAACCTGTTAATTATGGCTTTCGATACTGTACTTGTCGCCATTTTAACATTGCTAACCTGTTATCATGCTAACGTTAGCATGCTAATATTTTATGCTAGACTTTTACCTCATTTTATCCGTTTAAACCTGTTAATTATGGCTTTTGATACTGTACTTGTCGCCATTTTAACATTGCTAACTTGTTATCATGCTAACGTTAGCATGCTAATATTTTATGCTAGAATTTTACCTCATTTTACCCGTTTAAACCTGTTAATTATGGCTTTCGATACTGTACTTGTCGCCATTTTAACATTGCTAACTTGTTATCATGCTAACGTTAGCATACTAATATTTTATGCTAGAATTTTACCTCATTTTATCCGTTTAAACCTGTTAATTATGGCTTTTGATACTGTACTTGTCGCCATTTTAACATTGCTAACTTGTTATCATGCTAACATTAGCATGCTAATATTTTATGCTAGAATTTTACCTCATTTTATCCGTTTAAACCTGTTAATTATGGCTTTCGATACTGTACTTGTCGCCATTTTAACATTGCTAACCTGTTATCATGCAAATGTTAGCATGCTAATATTTTATTGATAGCATTTTACCTCGTTTTATCCGTTAAACCTGTTAATTATGGCTTTTGATACTATACTTGCCGCCATTTTAACATTGCTAACTTGTTATCATGCTAATGTTAGCATGCTGATATTTTATGCTCGCATTTTACCTCGATTTATCAGTTTAAACCTGTTAATTAGGGCTTATGATACTGTACTTGCCGCCATTTTAACATTGCTAACTTGTTAGCATGCTAATATTTTATGCTAGCATTTTACCTTGTTTTATCCGTTTAAACCTAAAAATAATGGCTTTTGATACTGTACTTGTCGCCATTTTAAGTGTGCTAACTTGTGATCATGCTAATGTTAGCATGCTGATATTTTATGCTCGCATTTTACCTCGTTTTATCCGTTCAAGCCTGCTTGCATACTTTAAAAATGGCGACAAGTATGCTAAAAGTTTTATACTCGCATTTTTCTACTAATGTTAATTATTTAAACCTAAATTAACGTGGCTTTTGATACTTGGCGCCAACTTGGATGTATGCTAACTTGTTCTATGTTTTCATGCTAATGTTAGCATGCTAACATTTTATGCTAGCATTTTACCTCGTTTTATTTGTTTGAACCTGTTAATCATGGCTTTCGATGCTGTACTTGGCACCATCTTAAAACTATGCTAACTTATCTTATCTTGGCTTGCTAACAAAATAATGCTAAACGTTTTATACTAGCATTTTTCTACTAATGTTATTTATTTAAACCTAAATTAGCGTAGCTTTTGATACTTGGCGCCAACTTGGATGTATGCTACCTTGTCCTATGTTTTCATGCTAACGTTAGCATGCTAGCATTTTAGCTCATTTTATCCGTTTTAAACCTAAAATGTATAGCTTTCGATGCTTTGACACGCCATATTAAAACAATGTTAACCTATCTTATATTAGCATGCTAACAAAATAATGCTAAAAGTTTTATACTAGCATTTTTCTACTAATGTTATTCATTTAAACTTAAATTAACGTGGCTTTTGATACTTGGCGCCAACTTAGAAGTATGCTAACTTGTCCTATCTTTTCATGCTAATGTTAGCATGCTAGCATTTTTACTAATTTGATCCTATACCTAAAATGTATAGCTTTCGATGCTTTGACACGCCATATTAAAAATATGTAAACTTATCCTATGTACTGTATGTACATCCATCATTGTCGCAGGGAGAAAAACAAACTCATTATAGTGAAACTAAAAGGGACAAGCGGTAGGAAATGGGTGGATATATATATAATTATAAATACATTGCAGCTGATGTGATATGAGTTATATACAATATTTGTCAAAATCATGTCGGAACAAAGCCAACAAAGTATTTTAGTGTGTATACTCAAACTTTATGCTCAGAACATTACTTGTTTATTCTTTACTTTTTTTAAAATTTTAAAAAAATATTTGTATCTTTTTCTACTGGAAAACATGAATTATTTTTAGAATAGAATGGACTTTATTGTCATTATATTTGCATAAAACGAGATTAAAGACTCCAACTTAAGGTGCGGTAGTGGGAACAAAAATGGGGTAAAAATAAATAAATAATAAAATAAAATAAATTGCACAACAGGCAATAAAGAAAAAAACCCAACAATTGAAATAAACAAACTATTATCCAATACAAATAATAAGCAAGCCTGCACAATATACAAAACACTATAGAAATACAAAATACTGTACAATATTTTTTATTTATATTTTATTGTGGATATTCATGTGTCATTTTGTGTTTATTTTGCCTCCTAATGTGCGCAGTGTTATTTTACTGTGAAAAGTGAGCACACGCACACGTCACTTCCTGTGGATATTGTAGTACCGCCAGCCTGCCTCTAGAGGGCAGACTCGTCTGCTCTCATAGTAGACGAGTGTGTGTGTGAGTGTGTTGTGTGTGTGCACGTGTATATGGGTGTGTATATATGTGTGTATATGTGTGTGTGTGTGAGCGTGTATATTTGTGTGCGCGTGTATATGTGTGTGTGTGTTGTGCGTGTTTATATGTGTGTGTGTATATGTGTGTGTGTGTATAGGTGTGTGTGTGTATAATTGTGTGTGTATAGGTGTGTGTGTGTATATATGTGCGTGTATATATGTGTGTGTGTATATATATGTGTGTATATGTGTGTATATGTGTGAGTGTGTTGTATGTATATGTTTATATGTGTGTGTATAAGTGTGTGTGTGTGTATATGTGTGTGTGTGTGTGTTGTGTGTATATGTGTGTATATATGTGTGTGTGTATAAGTGTGTGTGTGTATATGTGTGTATATGTGTGAGTGTGTGTGTGAGTGTGTTGTGTGTATATGTGTATATGTGTGTGTATAAGTGTGTGTGTATAAGTGTGTGTGTGTGTATATGTGTGTGTGTGTGTTGTGTGTATATGTGTGTATATATGTGTGTGTGTATAAGTGTGTGTGTGTGTATATGTGTGAGTGTGTGTGTGAGTGTGTTGTGTGTGCGTGTATATGTGTGTGCATATGTGTGAGTGTGTGTATATTTGTGTGTGTGTGTATATGTGTGTGTGTTGTGTGTGTATATATGTGTGTGTGTATAAGTGTGTGTGTATAAGTGTGTGAGTGTGTATATTTGTGTGTGTGTGTATATGTGTGTGTTGTGTGTGTGTATATGTGTGTGTGTATATAAATGTGTGTGTGTGTATATATGTGTGTGTATAGATGTGTGTGTGTGTGTGCGTGTGTGTGTGTGTGTGTGAGTGAGTGTGTTGTGTGTGTGTAAATGTGTGCATATGTGTGAGTGTGTGTTGTGTGTATATGTGTGTGTGTGTTGTGTGTGTGTATATATGTGTGTGTGTGTGTGTATATGTGTGTGTGTGCGTGTATATGCGTGTGTGTGTGCGTGTGTGTGTGAGTGTGTTGTGTGTGTATGTGTGTATATGTGTGCATATGTGTGAGTGTGTGAGTGTGTTGTGTGTGTGTATGTGTGTGTGTGTATATGCGTGTATATGTGTGAGTGTGTATATTTGTGTGTGTGTGTATATGTGTGTGTGTTGTGTGTGTGTATATATGTGTGTGTGTGTATGTGTGTGTGTTTGTATATATGTGTGTGTGTGTATATATGTGTGTGTGTGTGTGTTTGTGTGTTTGTATATATATGTGTGTGTGTGTATATATGTGTGTGTGTGTATGTGTGTGTGTTTGTATATATATGTGTGTGTGTGTATATATGTGTGTGTGTGTGTTTGTGTGCGTGTGTGTGTGAGTGTGTTGTGTATGTGTGTATATGTGTGCATATGTGTGAGTGTGTGTGTTGTGTGTATATTTGTGTGTGTGTGTGTGTGTGTGTATATGTGTGTGTGTATATATGTGTGCGTGTGTGTATAAGTGTTTGTGTGTGTGTGTGTGTATGTGTGTGTGTGTATATGTGTGTGTGTGTGTGTGTGTGTACAGACATTCCTCAGTGGACACACACACACACACACACACACTCCACACACACACACATTTTAACTTCCTCTCCCGAGACTTTAGTGGCCTCAGGTGTTGCCGCGGGTGGGTGGAGTCAATCGGCGCGCTGTGATTGGCCCGCACGGATGTGGGCGTGGCCCACGTCCAGTGAGGGCATGTCAGAGGAATTCCACAGCACAGTTTGGTGTGGGAGGTGGAGGTGAAGGTGGAGGACTGTGTGTGTGTGTGTGTGTGTGTGTGTGTGTGTGTGTGTGGACATGCATGCGCGTTGGTCACGGGCCGACGGGGACGCCGCTGCGTTGCTGCGGAGTCCCACTCCCACTCCCACTCCCACTCCCACTCCCACGGAGACAAAGGAGGACAGCAGCGACAGCGACAGCGAGGGAAGCTGCCTAGGGGCCATGACGCGGGACGGCCAGGACCACTACCTGCGGCTAGGACACACCCCCCGACGCCGCTCCGCCCTGCGCCTGTCACGCATCATCGCCCGCAAGCAGCTGCTTCAGAGGCTGCAGCAAGGTAGACCGCCAGGACATGTCCGTGTTGAGCCAGCCGCCAGTAGAGGGCGCAGTCCTTTCAGTGGGCTGCCTAAAAGGGCTGTCAAA